>NW_010139706.1:0-13108 GCF_000699245.1 Pterocles gutturalis | reverse complement strand
CCCCAGAAGTTGGAGCATGGTTTGGTGAGGTGGGGGGGGGGGGGGGTGTAGGTGTGTGTTGGGGGAAGGACGTGTTGTCTGGGATGAGGTGGAAGGGGAGGAAATCAAAAGGTGAGATGCAACCAAATTTGATTAACAGAACTTTTCTGCCACCAAAACATAAGCAAGATTGGAGCAGCACTGACAAACAAACATCCAGCAACCCAGAAGTCTCCCTTAAGGCTTAAAGGCTCTAATACAGCATGAGAAACCTCAAGAGTAACAAGCCGTGGGTTTGGTATACATACACACACACCAGGGCACATCAACTTTGGGAAATATTCTCACTTGGACTTTGTGCCTCAGACCCTGCACCCATAAGGGTTTCACATTTATTTACAATACTCTCCATGGGCAGTTTTCTGCTCCTTCACTCTTCAAACCCTGGTGATAATGTCAGCCTTATCCATGCAATGGAGGAATTTAAAGCATGTCAATACTACTTGGAGGTAAATACTGCTGAAATGCAGTCTGTGCACAAGCATGATAACCCTTTATTGTGCTAGGTAACTTTTTAAACAGAGAATCCTATAGTAAGCCCTTGCCTTTGTTCATCTGTTAACTGCTATTCCACATGCCTGATAAAGGATACATGGTGACCTTGTACTGAAACTGCTGTATGGAAAAAAAAAGTGTAAGCCATAGTGCAGCCACAAGGTACAGCTCACTTTTTTCCCCTTCTAGCAAAATATGAAAAATTACTGTATTTAGATACTATTCAGACACAAACAGTAAAAAGAAATTGCCCCTTGGCTTTATTTCTTTGCAGGGGAGACTTGCAGAAGATGACAGAGGCAGCCCAGGTCCACTCACTAGAAACGTTCAAAAACAATATTGCCAATTTGATTTCTCCTACTAAGAGGAAAGCAATTTTTTGCTCTACTGAGCACTAATGCCCAAGATTATTTAGTGACTGAAGACTAGCCTGGACAAAAGCATGGTTTTCATTTCCAGCATACCACAGACAATGTAACCGTGCTCAGTACATCCAGTCAAGTTACATATCACCTTATGCCTCCGGAGGTACTATACACTGTATTAAATAACTGAATGAGTAATCGCTCACAATGGCCACCATAAAAGTATGAGAGAGAGAGAGAGAGAGAGATGTACATGTTGCCTGAAACCAGCCAGAGTTTCCATCAGCTTTGGAATTTGCAAGTGTAAGAGCAGGTTTGTTCTCCCCGGTCTCGAGGAGATGCAGGACGTGGCACTGAGCTTCAAGCACTGCAGATTGTCTTCTCCTCAAGTACACTGTGTTGCTTGTTACACCTACTAATCTTGTTGTCATTTTGCATTCTGTCCTGAATAGAGGTCCAACGACAGAAAACCAGGTACCACGCACCCTGCTGCAGTTCCATCTACAATGGGTGTCTGTACAGACATAAACTCACACTGTTGCCTTTCTCATAAGAAAGAAACTAGTTTTTTCCCCACTCATGGCATGAGCTAACAAAGGTAACAGGGTTAAAGTCTCAACTATCCTGTGCTTGAGGTTTTGCCACGAAATTCCAAACATCACAAATCTTCAAAAGAAGAAGTTAAAAAATACAGAACATATTTTTAAAGCTATTTCAAGATACCGACTTTTATCTTTTACTTGTTGGGAAGCTTAAGTATCAGGAAGTAATACCATCCTGTCCTCCTCCTCCTCGCTGTCATTGCACAGGTCACTACAGAGTTCTTGCGTCAGGAAGGCACACAGGCTACATATGCCTCTTACAATGTCTGTAAGAGTTCGAGGGACAAAAATAGAAGGTACTCTTCGAGTTTATCACCTCCTTTCATTCAACAAAGCACAGAAAAATACAACTCATCACACCTGCAGAATTACAGAGAGGTGTTTAGATAACACCAGTCTACAGCTAATTTTCTGCATAGGAATAGGTTTGTTTAGCGTGGTTCAGCAACAAGTAGAATAGGAAACACAGATATGCAGCAACGGTTGTCATGTTTCGCCTGTCCAGTCACAGTCTGCAGAACACAGAAAACAGAACATCGTGACTCAGGACTGTGATAAACCATCTTAAGGGTGAAACTGCCACATTATTTCTTTCTTTGGCCCCTTTTCATCAGGCCTGGGTCTTTGTGCTACAAAGTAAACAATAACTAACCAAGAGTTTTAATTCTTCCTAGAAAAGAATGCAAAAATCTAACCTTCTGCCAAGACAAAGATCTGTCCAAGCCATGCCACTTGAGCATTTTATGACCATTTTTGATTAATTATTTCTTAGATGGAAGTTTGCAACGCCGGATTATTTGCATGCTTTCCAGCTATGGTATCTACAGCATCTAATTCAGGTCATGCATTAAGCATAAAAGGCAAGACCATGATTCAGGCCATCTAAATGTCACAGCAATCAGGTCACAGCTTTTATCTTCAAAAGCACAATCTGTTTTAATAAGAGAGTGTTGAAATATGCAGAGTACTCCACAAATAAGCTACTTGAAGTCAGCCTTGTGTAAGACAAATCACCCCAGTCCAACAACACAGGAATCTCAGTTTCTGGAGTTACTTTACTACTATCTTTTCTGTCAGGTAACTGCTAAATAAGGAAACACTTACTGAGATAAAATAAATTTTGGCCTTTAAATTAACCTGTATGAAAGAGGCCACTAGCTATCAAAACCAACAAAATAATGCAAAAAAGGTGCATATCTTGCAGAACCCCTTAGCACTTGTTCGCGTAGATTATTCTTGAGTTTGTCTTTAAGCAAGAGATAACTCCTTCAGGAAACTCTGAATATCAGTGATGCAAAAAATCCATACTCTGTCAACCTTTTACCTACATTTCAAGCAGGATTACAATGGTGCCTCACTCCTCACAGCCTTCTTGCTATCAGCTCAACTCACAGAGCAAGTCACTACTGCCTGAAAGACAAGGCTGAACATACTTTCCAAACTCTAGGTTTTAATTAATATGCTGTGACTGCAATATTTCTTAAAGTCTTGATTTAAGCACAAGCGCTCTCTCAGAGTGTTCTATACCTCCCCCACTCCCTCTTACCTCTGTTTCAAGGACAAACTTTCATTAGCAATGTGATCTTTAGCACTGGCTCTATTGACTGTAATGCATGGTACTGCTCTATTTACTCAACACTACCTCATTGTTTGTAGTGCAAGCTTAACCAGTTGTAGGAGAATAGTCAATACCTGCAAAATTAAAGCTTTTTTTTTTCCCCTATTGGGTGTTTTTCAAATTGTTTTTGTAGTAATATCCAGGGAAAAGAAAAAGAACAGGAAACATAAAAAGAAAGAGACATACCTATTATCCACAGTTCAGTTTCTCTCAAGATTCCTTCATACTCCTGCCTCTCCTTTAAACTTATACTGTAAGAATATCATAGGCATAGAGTTTCCTGAATAACAGCCTTGAGATCCATGAAGTATCTTTGCTTATGTAAGAATCCAACTGACCCTTGCTCAAACCCTTAAATATCAGCAAAAATGTCAAACTTTTATAAATCAGTTCTACTCTGCTTCAGAAATGGGGAGCTTTCCCCTTTCTTGTTAAACACGCATTCACAAAAACAGAAAGGAAAAGTGGAAGTAGATCCCTAAATCAGCTTGCCTTTAATCTCTGAAATTTTAAACTTGCAGATTAAGGCAGCAGACCCATGCATCAGGAATTGATTATGTTTGAAAAAAGGAAAAATAAGAGTAAGAAATTATCTCTAAGACTTTAGCAGTTCATAACTAATATCAGAATTTACACTTGGCCTTCCAAGGGATTCAGGCCTGCCCAATACAGAACAGGAACATTAATGGTGACATTAAAATGGTGATATTATTTAGACGTTGCTTCCTCTTACAGAACTACATTCTCTCTTTTGCATAGCATCTTGTTTCCAAAATGAGTTAATTAAGACAGAAGAGACTTGATGCGAGTTCTCTGGAATATGAAGCAAGTCACAGCTTTTTGTGAGCGGTTCTCAGCATCTTAAGGTTTAGAGGAAGAGGACGTTGATTTATACTTTCTTTTCTTTCTTTAAGCATATCACAAGAGCAGCAGTTTTCTCCTCCTGCATCTCATATTTACATGTCAACATTTCACGTGCTTGACAATAAGCAAAAGTTCATCCTGTAACAGCTTAATTCTGCTCTAAGAAATAACGTTGGCTAGTACAGTCAAATAATCAACAAAGCAAACCCCCAAACTCCGTCATAGTAATATTCTTGTGACTGCTATGCATTTTCCAGTTCCCCAAATCTCATGCATCCCCCTCCAATCCAGTAGTTACTTGATTCAAGAGGTTTGATGTGTTATATGCTGGTTTGTCTCTCTCTTCAACTACAAAGGACTCCTAAATTAACTTTCAGGCTTTCAGTTACTCAGCTACAGCAATACCTCCATAGTGGTTTTTGCACTTTTGTTTTCCAAGCTGCATATTATAGCTCTACTTTACTCTTAGTTGAATTCACTGCAACAGAATTACTTGTCAGGAAAGTAATTCTGCCGTGATTTCTGTAAAGACATAGAATTTCACACACCAGAAATGTCTACACAATTCATCATAATCTTAAAGCACATGCTTAAATTTCTTCTAGAATTAGAGTCAGAGAATGGAAACACCAGCTCTACAAAGAAAGGTAGCAAGGGGAAAGAAAAACGAAAATATTTTTAAATGGAAGTTTTGGAGAAGTGTCAGGGTTGGGGTTTTTGTTTGTTTGTTCTGTCACTCATCACCAGCAATGAGCATCTACATTTCAATTCTCAATATCTTTTGTATCGTATTTATCTTGTAACTCACATCTACCTTTATAGCATGTGGATTTAATGAATGAGGGACAGATTAGTAAAGTAGATGGTTATAAACAAAGCAAGAACAGAGACTACTTCATAGAAGCATCCTGGAATAAATTGTGAACAGTTTAAAGAACATCACAGAGTTATCAGAGTAAAGCACTAAAAAAAACACTGTAGAGCAAGCGTGACTTCTGATTCAGCACCTTCTTGGGACTCACAGTTGAAGTTGCATTTCAGAGCATCAATATTTTCCTCCTTTCTTGACATAAGGCTGCAGCTAACAGAAATTGATCATGAAGGAAAACAACACGATATCTCTGCAGTTTATATGAAAAGCAGCAACTATTATGTATAAAATGTTTTTCCAGAGCAGAAAGGAGATGGCAAAGACATGAATATGAGGAAGAGAGAGAATTACTGTTTATGTTTCTAATTAAGAGACATAAAAGTTCCAATTCTAACCACAGAAATTATAAAATAAAACAGGGCTGACATTATGCAAGTAGTTGCTAAGAAAAAACAACTTACTCTCCAATCAGCATTTTTAGTTTTGGCCACAACACTGCTTTGCTAGCAGTATCAACTCCAGCATCTATGCGTCACTCTCAAACCTAACTGTTCAGCAAATTACTGCTGCAACACGTTGACAGAGCTGTTGCCCTTGTTTGGCAGCACTTAGCTACCCAAGAGCTTCTGCATATAACTTAAGGGTGTTTTGGGTTTTTTTTAAATGGAAAAAAAAATATTCCAAGTAAACCAACACACGGATGCAAGAACTGTGCAACCCTTTCAAAAGCTCTGACAGAGCCAGATAAAATGCCATCAGACTGAGAGGGAAACTGGAGGTTTACAGACAATCCAGAGCATCCACACAGAGTTTTCTAAGCTGCTTTCATACTAACATGTAAGAACTGGGAGAAGCACTGCACGTACACTTATTGTCAAAATGTTAGAATACAAAGCCATTATTCATAATTTATTATTCCTCAGCCACTTTTGAAAACCCTGGCAACAGCTCATTGACTCATTTCCAGTGAATTTTTCAGTAACTACTTACAGCAAGTTACAGAAAAGAAGTTCAAAATCTTTGAGGATCATGTAATCCAGCAATCTTTGTATTAAAAGGCTTCTACCCTGTGTTCTACTGTCTTCCAATTATTTTTAAAATAGCTGCAAGTACAATTTCAAGAGAAATTCAAGTATTCAGAGTTCAGATATACTATAGCTGTGAGAACATGCAAATGTGCTAGTGACACAATTTCCAAACGTTGCACAAGACCACAGTGTGGGCAGACAGGCGTTTCAAGCTATTCTGGACAGGTCATAGTAAATTTTGTTTTTCTATATATGCTAATCCACCCAGACCTGGTAAGAGATTTAATGTTACTGTTTAACTTCACCACAACAAGCAGCAGCATCCGCTATCACAAAGTCTACTCAGGCTCATCCTCAAACCACTGGGCCAAATGATACACTTCTAACGAATAGTGGCACTTCTAATTTTAAGCAGATTGCCCAGCTAGCCGAGACTACCACATGCTCACGCTTGCAAAGAAAAGAATATGCAGCGTTAGACAAAGTCCTTTATCTCATTCTGAAGTGAAATGCACCTAAATATAGGAACAAAGCAAGATTTAAGGGAATCCTGGTGGAATTCAGGTGAAAGCACTGCAGCCTTCTAGAGGTGCTGAGGTTGTCGCTTTTCCACAAAACCTAAGAGAACATAAATGCTAACAACAAATGCATTCACATGCTCTACATATATGTATATATGAATATACATATAAATTATATCTGTAACCGAGGAACTGTTTCTGGTATTAACTCCCCTGTTTTTGAGAGAACAGATTTATGTGTTTCAATCATAACATAGTGGGAGCTGGGCAGCACAGAGGATTTGTAAAGGGAAAAATGGTTTACCTGTACTGTCAATGACAAAATTACAACAAGGGTTCTGAAACAAGAGTTAGCCATCCATTTTCATTGCTAAAGAAAAGAATATTCCACGCCGTAGCAGCCTGCAGCTACAGGAAGCATTAGCACATCCTTACTTCCCCACAACAAAGAGGGATGATATTACAATATTAAGTATCAAACATAATCTAACCAATGCTCCTCTAAGTTTATTACTGGAAATAGGGAGCTATTAGATGCTCATATACAGCAAGAACCCCGCATAAGGCTACATGCACACCGTACACTCAGCCCTCCTGTAAGAGCAGGAGTTTACCACTCACCCGCCCTGACAACCTGAAGGCCACTTTGCACCTGTCAGGAAATCCTCATCCCTCACTCCTGATACCAAGCCAAGGCCACAGTGTCCCCAAACAAACTGCCCGGTGGCCAACCTGTCTGAAAACGTTTCTGTCCTTTCACCCACCCTGCCTGTCTACACCTCGGTCCTATGGCTGCCCTCTGAAAAACCACCTCATCTGCCACACTGTGCATCAGACAGAACTGCTCCAAGCCAGAATTGGTTTTAACTCAGAACAGTGCCCTGCTGTGGTTTATATGCACCCCCAAAAACTTTTGTATTGGCAGAATGCAGGCAAGGGAGGTCCACAGAATAGCAGTACCTACCTAAGTGAAAGGTGCCACTAAAAAGTTTTCATATAACTGCAGCCTGAGAACGTGATGCGGGGGCAGACATACCTTAAGCTGGTATCGCCATCAGACGTGTTGGATCATGAAAACACAACCAAAGGGTGTAGTTTCGTGGGACTGGGACGTGAGCTTGGACAGCAAAGCAGCTTACTCATTTCCCACCCTACCTGCTCATTTCAGCGATCCTGTTTACAGCACAGCTTCACAAAGGGTTTTACTGACACAACAAAAAGACAGCAAAGTACAGTGCAGGGGCAGGAGAGAAGCTGGCTTCACTGCTGAAGCCGAATCTTGTGAAACTACACCCTTACGTATTTCTTGAACAGCCTGCTCAGTAACACTTGCCAAGGGTTTGCCAAACACCTGCTCCAAAACTTCAGAACTCAGACCCAGCAAATATTCCAAAAAACAGACTCTATGAGTTTTACTGAGGTGATGCAGTCACCAAATAATCTGAAGTTGGAAGACCAACCACAAGACAAAAGAAAAAAAAAAAATCACCCTGCATTTTCTGACTTTTTTCTGCAGTCTGAAGGTTCGGAGGTGTATTTAAAAAAATATTCAAAAACGCATTTATTCAAAATGAAGGTGTGACAGCTGGCAAGGGAGCCAAGAAAACTTTCTGGTAGTGCTTTGTGAAGAGGAGGCTGCAGCTGCAGAACAAGTTTCTCAAAAAAAAAAAAAAAAAAAAAAAAAAAAAAAAAAAACCCACACACAAAACAAAACCCCAACGTTGTAACCGGTTAATCAGGTTAGAGGAATTCACTGGTTCTTCCGCCTCTCCCCCATCCCACTTGTTTCCAAACGCTCATCTAACCAGCTTACCAGCTTGTTTCTTGCTGAATTTGTTGATATGTGAGAAAATAAATGGCACCTGCAGCTCAGCTGGATGATCAACAGGCACCCAAACATGCTTCAGAGAACTGGTAATTTGCCATCACCTGATGAACTGGCAGCTCCTCAGTACCTTCAATTTGTGCATAGTTTAGAACAGTGGGAGAAAAAAGGCCCAGCTTTGTCTTTCTATGTTTAAGAATATGAATTGACTCCATCATTGATGTTTTGGACTCAACGTGCAATGCCATGAAAGATCAGCAAGACCAGGACAGTCTTTCAAACAATTTTTAAATACTTAAATGTGAACCACAGATGAAATTTGGATGCTTGAAAGCATCCAAAGCAGACCCAGCTCTCATGAGAACCTCTCCCTTTTCATGTATGTCGTTCAAAGTAAGATGGTAATTACAGCTAAATACTGCAGACAGCTCTCCAAAATTATTAGCTCTTCTTAGACTTATCCTTTGTCAGGGAGACATGCAAATATTGCCTTGCAAAAGGCAAGTAACATGTCTTAAGGCAAGCATGCTGATTCAGCTAGGTTTTCAGTATGGGAAGGATTAAGAAATTCACAACACTTTCAACTTCGTTTTCTACCTTTAACGTAGAACCCCCATGGCTAGAATCAGAGAAGCACATGAAGATGTCAGCTTTTTGATGATAGAGTAATGGGGCTGAGGGAAAGGCAAAGTTCATTTTGGTTTTGCTCTTTAAAAGCAAGCTCCCATTCCTGCAAGGTTTCAGAAAGCAACCTGAAAACAATTTGCTCCCTTAAAAGCTTGGGAAACCATAAAGTTGCAGGAGTTATTCAGAAAAATATAAATAACATGCTAAATAAGCCAGTCCTGTGATTTGATGATCTGAGCAATGAAACCTAGTGAGAACATCCCAGTATTGCAGGAGGAAATGTAGGATGCTGTTCCCTTTAGTAAGTAGACTAGGTAATGCATGTTTAGAGGCTTACATCACAGGTTCAAAACAGTTCCAAACACACCTGAACAAGAGATCTCCTGCTTACTTTGTTAAAAAAAAAAAAAAAAAAAGTCCTCACATTTTCTACTTGGTAGCATTCTGCAACTACACCACCACATCTCAGTCAGCGGCCAGTAAGTTTGTCATTACTGGTCCAACAGCAGAGATAAGTTATTAATGTCATTTTGAATGAAATACATCAGGCAGGCTGGTTCCAAAGGGCACATATTTTATGACTTCAGGTAACTATTTCCTTAACATTTTACATTAGCAGGATGTCCCCTCCCCACCCAACACATAGCTACCAAAACACTGCACATCACCTATCAGAAAATATAGCTGGATCCCATAAATTCACTAGCACCTGTGGGATCAAACACTTGTTACCCTGAACAAGTACAGT
Organism: Pterocles gutturalis; assembly: GCF_000699245.1. Taxonomy (NCBI): domain Eukaryota; kingdom Metazoa; phylum Chordata; class Aves; order Pterocliformes; family Pteroclidae; genus Pterocles; species Pterocles gutturalis. Next base: position 3,505 of record NW_010139706.1, on the reverse strand, counting down.
ATTTAAAAACTTGCAGCAAAATGTATAGAACATACACTGCAGCAAACATCTCAGTTCTTTGGGGGCACTGTGTTTCAGAACCTCACTTTGTAAAATCACACCGCAAAAATATACCAGTGGGAAACCATATCTTAGAATATTTCTTAAGACAAACCCAAGCAGTAAGTTGTGTGCGATGTAACACTAAGAATATGAAGTAAAATTGAAATTATTGGGAAACCATATCTTAGAATATTTCTTAAGACAAACCCAAGCAGTAAGTTGTGTGCGATGTAACACTGTAAGAATATGAAGTAAAACTGAAATTATGTATCATTCGTTGAAGTGCCTTGTTACAAGCAGAGCAAAGGCTTAACCACAGATCACAGGCTCTTGGTAGCCCTTATCATGGCTGGAAAGTGAACTAGATAGTAATAGGAGGAGGTTTTCTGGGGACAGTGGAAAAACTCCAGACCCACAGTAGCTGATCTATGAATCACAGAATCAGAATCACAGAACGGTTGAGGCTGGGAGAGGCCTCTGAAGCACAGCTAAAAGTTACAACAGATTTATACTTAGTGATACTCCCTTCCCTCTACATGGACAGACTGGGAACCCAAGGCAAAAGCCAGAAGCAGGCACTGAAACCTTCCTTTACAGGATTGAGATGTGTGCTAAAGTAAGCTATTTTCAGCTGCATCATCGGATTTTCTACCACAATCCAAGCAGGGTGTGGAAAGCTAATTTCACTTACTCTATAACATTATCTCAAATCACGGTACAAGTCTACTTCCTTTTCCTCCTACTTGTCAAATAACCATTTCACTCACCTGTGCTTTTGCTAATCAAAACACTTAACTGCAGAAAAAAAAATAATCTGTGTTAACAAATACCTGATTAATCTTTAAAATACATGATGCAATTAAAATATTTAATGGACTTATCTTCAAAAATGCAAAAAAGGATCTATTATCAAAGAATATGGAATTTTGCTTTTTGCCCCCCATTGCAAGTGGGAGGATGAATTAATTCTCTGCTAACTCCCATGGAGTCAGGACACACAGAGGGGAAGGGAGACGAGCTTAGGTAAAGTGTGTTCCAGAAGACCTATGATGGAATCGAACTGGCCACATCACAACTGGCATCCAACAATTAACAGCAAAAGTCATTATTTAGTTGTATAGATATGCCAGACAAAAAGGAAAAAAATTGTTGTTTTTCAAGAGTCTCTACCCACCTACACACAAAGGTAGTATTTCCTTTTATTGCTAAAGCAGACGCACCTACAGTGCAATTTACGGCAATAAGATACAATCTCTCATAAAGTATTGAGTATAATTAAAGTGTGTCTGTTATAAAGGTAAACAGAGTGTACTAGGCTAAGCCGTTCCAGATGTCTTTAGTGCAAGATCTGGGACAAGATCAAACCTGCAGCTGCACATTTTCTCAGGGGTTATTTTGAAGTTTTAAAAGAAAAAAAAAAAATCACCCCTTGTTCTTGGACTCTAGCAAAACTACTGCAAGTAGCATAAATGTCATCTGCAGCTAATATTGACAGATTTTAAAACACATAAAAGTTACACATTTCTATTTTCAAAGATACTCCAGAGTGAAGTGTTAACCATTCAGTATCAAAGAGGGTTAGGACCTAGTCTGCCAAGTTATCTGTGTCACCAGAAGTTACAGCAACATGAACCTGTTCTACTGCCTAAGCAAGTTTCTTGCTGAAACACACCTACGAATGATTCAGACAAGGTGTGGAAAGCCAGTTTTATATGTTACACAAAAACGCACTATTGTATTTTTCCATTCAAGCACATTTCACATATAGAAAAGACAGTGAAAGCAAGCAAACTTTGAGGAACCGTGTATGTATACACTACTTCCATGAACTTTTTTTAGGTAACTTATGGCCTCTTGAACTGCAAGGATCATACAAATTTACAGGTTTACTGTCTTAGTGTGATATTAAGTGAGCCAAAGAGCAAAATACAGAAATCGTAGAAAAAAAAAACCCTATTGCTTTATAATCCACTAAACTAATTAAGCTCATCTGGGAAAGTACACAACAAGTACAGCTGTTTTATGAAAGTATAGTTTCGAAGATTTCAACTAGCTTTAAGAATAACAAATGATAAATACACATTAAATACACATTATAGCAGCAAACCTGTAGACTAAAACATACCACCTAAGTTTGGGAAGTTTGATTAGCACTGCTAATTAAGTAGTGCTTTTACCAGCCTACTCTTTTAAGGCTTGAGTAAGAGAAATCTGGAATAAAAGTAGACCCATCAAAATAATCAGAAGCCAGATCTTCCAAGCACTAGAGCACCAGCTCAAGTACTTTGGAATTATACATTAACTGTTTCAGAATTATGGGGTTCCCATTTCAAATGGTTCAGGTCTCTTTTGGGTTAGCTTTAAAATAAGCACAAATTTCCAAGAGAAAGGCAAAATTAAAGTCTATTTCTTTTATCAAATCAATTGAACCTTGTCCCAGGCTTCTCCCCTGAGCAGCCCCTGCTCCCAAGAGCAGCATCTCACCTGTTGAAGAACCCGGTCCAGTGGCTCAGCTTTGCCCAGTCCCTCAGGTGTTAAGCCACTCACTTCGCGACACTGGTCACTTAAGTCCAAATTGTCTGCTTTGACCAAGGATTTGTGTAGTGTCCCTACCTAAAAACATTAAAGAAATTATGGGCAAAAGTGAGGAACAATCGAACTAGCTCTTTTTAACAATGCGTTCAGACTGCAGAAAAATCAGAAAGGTGCAGTATCACGTTCCCGATAACAATCGCAATGAGAAAAAGCCGATTTGTCGATTTCACAAATCGAAACCTTTTGCCTCGGTTTCTTTCCCTCCCACCCGGGAGGGCCACGCTTTCTGCTTCGGTGAATCAGAGCCGGTTTTCATGGGGGGCCTTTTGCAGTTAGCGATTTTTGTGTGAGTTGTTAATTGCAAACGGAAAATCAACACAATATTAAGGCGGTTTCCAGAATCTATTCACCAAATTGATAGTCATGTTTGTTTTATCAAAGCCCCTCATCTCTAGGGGGGATCTTGTTTATGATAGGGCTTTTGGGGGGCAAAAAAAAATTAGAGCATGCTCTCAGATTAGCCTAAAAATTAAAGGAGTTCAATATTCTCTTCAAGGTTATCCAACACTGGTTAAAAAAAAAAAAAAAAAGTCTCCGGCAGCAGGCCACAGAGGGTTCAACGGTTACCCTGAGACAGCTCCCAGGAAAGCATGCACGTTTGGAGCCTGCTCAAGGCACCTTTTTGTTTTAAAGCTTCAAAAGTCCGTAGACATCTTCGAATGTGAAGCTCCAGACGTTTTAAGGGGGACGGGGCAGGGGAGTGGAAGAGGCCAAACTTTCTTTAAAAGTTCCTTCTTCCCTTGAAACGGAACAAAAAGGACCTTCTTGAGTGACTAACCCGAGGAGTGAATGACCCCCGGGCACGGGGGCCCCGCTCCCTCCCCTCCCCTCGGTACATTTGTGAAATGAACAAACGGCTGCGGGCCGG
>NW_010139705.1:0-21619 GCF_000699245.1 Pterocles gutturalis | reverse complement strand
TTCTGTGATTCTGTGTGATTCTGTGATCAGCTATAATTTACGCTTAACTACACGTATTTTTACTATAGTAGTTCAAGCTCAACAATCTCTTTAGCTGATTGAATCTTGTAACCACTAGTTAGCTCTTACATAGCATGCTGTAGTTTGAAATTGCAGCCACGTTGCTCGTCATGTATCTGAAAAACTCATAACAGCTGCAGATATTTCAAATATAGCAATTAGCCATCAGAATAACTCTGTGGGATACACCACTATTATGTGGATTTGTCAGAATTATTCCTTTTTTTTTTTTTCAAATAGTTAATATTGTTGCTGCTATGATTCCAACTGAAAACTGAGATGTACGACTAGATTTTAAAGACTAAAAAGAAAGAAGGAATGAGAAAGAATAGAGGCAAACCCATCCAAAACTGAGCCTCACTATCTCTTGTGCCTAACCCTGAAGATGTCCAAAGTCCACATATACCAAAGGAAGGTAAAGTTATGTTTCTACACTTGTTCAGAGCCCTGATGTCACTGCACTGATGTCACTGCAGTGTCTCACCTTGATCTAGTTGAATCAGGCTGTGAGCAAAACACAGCATTAGCCAATATGTTATCTGAAATTACGTTGGTATTGGCAACAGCTACAGCTCCCCTTTAACGGAATAGTTCACCAACAGCTTGAGCACTCCTGCAGAAAGCAGGGGAGCATGTTTCAGGCCTTTCTACTGTCTGAGAGAAGTAAAAAAAAAAAATCACACTTCCCAAGGAGGGAGGCTAGGAAAGAAGTTCAAGGTACAGAACCTGGGTGGGGATGTCTTCCTAAGGCATGCAGAGCCCAGGGAGTTCCGGACTTTGTGATTCTTCACATGTCTAGTTTAATGTCAGCTTGCTAGTATTTGAGCATTCATTTTAGGAGCCTAGCTTTCTAAATTTCTTGTGCACAGTGAAGAAATCTGGATCCAAACAAGGGCCAGCTGCATGGATGTTAAGAGTTGCAGTCCCAAGCACTCTAAAATCTGAGTCTTCATCTATCCCAAGTTACAAAATGTAGGAAAACAATAAGAGCTGAGAAGTTTCTATATGCCTGTGAATGTTATCTATTTAAAACCTCATTCCACCTATACTGTGCCATAGCATGTGCTGTTACCACTAAAACCAATAAGCAGAACTCATGCAAGCTGATGAGAGATGTTAGTGACACGCATCATGCAAATCACCAACTATTAGTAATACGGAGAAGCAAAAGTGTTAACAAATACTGACCTTCTCTTATCCCTGTTACTTAGTCTAAGTTTCACTTTTTTTAAATATAGATAATCTATGGCAACCTTAGAATTCACATAAGTGAAAAAGTGATGTCACTACATAACAAGTTATGCTAGTGGCATCTTACTGCTAATACATCTGACAAAATCTTTTGCTGAATTGCTACCTATCTCAGAGTACTAAAATAACCAAGCCCTTTATAATATTCAGATCATCATGTAATTCTATCCCTTTTGAATCATTTATAGAGATTTAAATGTCTCAAGAATCAGCAAACCACTACAGAGGACATACAGAAAGATTTTCCTCCTTGCATCTTTCCAGAGCCATTAAATAATTTATTAATAATCTAATGACAAAAACTCATAAAGATTATAAATATATCTGCTATCAAAAGATTAACAGATTTGACACACATCTTTTACTCCTCCATACATCCCAGGTGTAATAGCTGTCGAGGTAGTTCAGTCATGTGTTCGAAAGGAAAAATGCTAGCATGTGGCTTTTCTTTTCCTACCTTTCTTCTCATATCCATAAACAATGGGCCATTTATAACACCTTCTTTATTCAAACCAGAAGTAACAAATTTTTCTATCTGAAATGAAGACTACACAGCATGAAGGAAAGAGAAATCAACCTAAATATCACAACTGATTACTAAAGGATATTACTTCTCCCTATAAATATTGTTCCTTTTATCTTCTCTGGTGTCAGAGTAAGAACTGAATAAGCCAGCTAGTCATTACATCAGCCACAGATGGTAAACTGTGTCTAGATTGGGTACAGAGTCCTTCTTCTCACCAGGCAGACACATGACACAGTGCTGCTGACATGGAAGCCAGCCAAAGCTATTGAAACCTTCTCTACACCCGGAGATTGCCAACCTGTGTATTTACAAAAGGAATAAATCAAAATGTGGGATAAGAAACTGAAAAGAAACATGGTTTATTTAGAGACAGAGTGTGTGTGGGAACCTAGCCCTGAGTATATTGAGCCCGCAAACATTCAGATATGAAGCAGGGGAAGAACACACACAGGTGCACACACCAGTGTATGGGTGCATATGGACAGGCAGAGTGGACAAAGGCCATAAGGACCTGTGCATCCACTTTTTTCCCGCATTACAAAGGAACATATGGAAGAAGCCCTGTGTCCTACACAAAACAACCCTGACCAACTCTGGCTTGTGTGCACCAGGAGAAGCAGGTTTTAAGATGAACTGCTACTGCTTTCTGAATCAGGTTACTATTGAAAACTAACTTAAGCCGACACAAGCAAAGACCATTGCCAAAAGAAGTATCGTGCCCTTTTCCCTGCCTCTTTCTCCAAATCCTTATACTAAATGTTTGCTCCTGCCACAAGGAAAGACAAAACAGACTAAAATGTAATCTGACAACAACAAAATAATATTAATTTCCACCTGGATCATTTTCTTGACAAGTAGAGCTATAGCCCCATAGCTAATTGCTACTGCAGACACAGGGAAGACAGCAGGACACATGGGCAGAGACTGGGGATAGAATAGCACTTAATGCTTTCGTCAGGTTAAAATGATCCTCAAACCACCAATAATTCTCTTTCAAAAGAGAAACAATAGCAGGAAGTCAGTGTCATGCCCCAGCTCTTTTATTCAGTCTGCTTTTGCTCAGCACGCCCTTGAGAAAATGGCATGCCTAGAGGACTTCTACCAGGAGCATGAAAAAATATCAAGTACTTTTATTCTATTAACATTTAATATGGTGATTAGTGTCTAATTACAAATCATTATAGTAATGGTGCATTTAGCAAGTATATCCCAACAGCACTATATCTCTAGCCTCATTATTAGTTGAGTAAGTCATCACCTGCAAGAACTGAACCTGGAAATTCAAGTTAAACTGTGGCCTTCTGTTACTACAGGTGAAAGTCAGATCTTGTACCCAAAACTGTCTCAGACTCCAGAGCACTAAAATGCATGCATATGAGCTGTAATCTCCACTTTCCCCCTGCAAAATCCTGTGCCAGTTTCATGGTGCTCTTTAAACCACATGCCCCTGGAAATCACACTGGCATCATTAATTCTTTTGATGAGCCAGCACCTGCAGTTATTTAGATCTCAGGATCCCAAAGCACAATCTTACACTTACTCAGCTGTGAAAGCTTGATAAGACCACAGATCAGGCTAGAGTTTTGAGGAGGATTTTTCATTATTGTATTACCTCAAACTAACCAAAAGGGCTTTTGGATGGACCTTCCCCATCCACTGCTTTTTTGCAGGTGAGCTCTTCTACCAGGCTTGATCTTAGATCAACACATCAGCAGCTTTCTGTGTTGTAACAAGCTCCATACAGTCTCTTTAAAGGCCCTAGAAAGCATCTTTCCATCCTGTCAGAAGCCTAGCTGCATGCAGAGATGCTTCATGTTCTTCTCCAAAGTCTCCCTGACTGGTGTGCTCCACCTCGCTGCTCGCTGCATTTGCTCGTATCCCTGCTTTCTGTCCTGCTTCCTCTATGTGTGCAATGGCTTTCCAGGAGCACATCTTCCCTCAAAAAGCTCTGTCTGTACCAGACAAAGCAAACAACAGTCATCTTCTCAGAGGCCCACCACCTTTATAAAGGAACAAAATAGACAAACTGTTGATAAAACGGTTATTGTCTGTCACAGCCTGCAAACTGAAACTGTTTGTGCTAGCCTTTCAAACGCATACAGTGTCATCACACTATCAGAAACTAAGTAGTGACCCCAGCTTGGATGAAAAAACTTTGACCAGAACTTGAAAATGAATCAGAAATGTGTTTACTTTTTTAATAATATACAGGCACGCATGCTTTTCATCATGACAAATATTTACCAATAGAAAACTTTTGAAGGAATCTATCCCTTTTTAAATTAAAAAAATAGAGAAATGATAGTTAGCATATCACTGCTTGAAACCCAAACACTGTGATCTGCAAGACTAAATACAAGATAAGTACATTAAATACCAGATAAAAGTGAACGTTTCCAGTTAACTTGGTAGGTCCTCGTACAGTCATGTTCTGAGCTGTTATAAACTGTGAGGGCAAAGGGCAACAACAGCAACATTAGGCTGAGGACTGGACAGACATAAACGGCATGATCCACGTACCCGTGAGAGGGAAAAAGCTATAGTGCCATACTATATGTCTAGGAACAGTAGGACCTCTATAGGTTCAACTGTAGCAGCATTCTCAAATGTCATTTGTACTTGACATTTCATGTCACAGATGTTTCTTATACTTGTGTAGTCATCTTATTCCTTGTGCTCTGCCATAAACTTCAGCTTCTGGTTACTGTGAAATGCTCAACATGGATAATCTTTTGTACCTACTCTTACAGGTGAGCATAGGTAATTTTTTTTCTATGACTGAGGCTTTAAATGATAGCCAGTCAGTCACTAATTCTCAGGAATTGTTTAGAAATGTCTCTGTAGGGGATACAAGAAATTACTTTGCCAAACATTATATTTATTTAGTCTATGTAATGTAAACTTTATGACAATATATAGATCACAATGATAAATTTGATTAAAACTTCACATTTTCTATGTAGGACAGCTTTTTCATGAAAAAATCTTAATTTAATCAAAATTTAATTTTTCATAGTGAAATATTTAGTCAGTCCTACATTTTCACTCAGTTCTATGGGAAGTGGATTCCTTTATGTATTGCCATCCTGATAAAAATGATTGATTTCTATCATTTAATTTCACTTTTATCATCCATCTTCTTAAGAAAAGTTAATATCTGAGTTAATGGAAGACAGAAACTTCTGAATCTGGCCACTCCAAAGTAAAGATCAATCCTATTAAATGCTGTGAATAATGATTCACGAAAGATTAATATGACATATGTGCTCACTTTGGGGAACATCAAGCAGTAAAATTGTTGTCTATACTTTAAAACACTCCTTTTCTATTATAGAATATTAATATCAGTATGTATGAATCTCTTTAGAAATACGTAAGTCACTTTATAACACAGTGTTCTGTACGTATCATCTTACATGTTTCCTAAAGAATCACTGTCTAAAGGTTACATGGGTATACTGACTCTAAATTAGAAGAATCAAGGAAAGGATGTAAGATAAGGATATATAAATTATAATAAGAACAGGTTGTTTTTATATCCTTTCCAATTTGATTACAATCACTGTCATAAAAATGGATTAGATGCTGTTGTTTTCTCTTCCCATTACCATCTTTGTCATAAGAATGAGAAATCCAAACTTCAGTGCTTGTCAGCTTTAGTCGAATACTGAATAGTTTTTTAACCTTTTTACAGCTATGTCATTTTATTGGCTGACTTTTCCACTTCTTTTGTGTTTAAACCAAAGCAGCTTGCAGTAATGAACTGGAATGGCTAACCAATCCCATAACAGCATATTGAAAAGGCCAAAGTAGTTCATCATTGTGTAATCAATACAATAAATTAGACAACACAATACTTATGAAAAAGGCTAACAAAACGTGCTAGCATGAATTTATAGTGCTAAAGATAACTTATATGGAGAAAACAGGCCCATCTCACAGTTTTAGTATTTTATATACTGAAGTTTTATACTTTGGCACTGCATAGATATCACTGAAATTCACAGTTAGGGGTACTATAATACTTTAGACATAGGCACATATTCCATGTATTGTTTCTAACACCTGTATCTTGCTTAGTTTTTTCTGTGCTAATATATGAATTTACAAGTTTGTAGTCTCTTTTAGGAGACTGGACTAGGGCATATTAAAAAAAAAAAAATTCAGTGAATATTGGCATTATTTTCAATCTGGAATGCCTTTTTTATGCCCTGAAGCAAGAAAGCCATTGAACACACGCTCAGGAAAAGCCCCGGAATCCACCATGGCCATGTGTTTGCCTGCAGAGTGTCCGCTGCCAGGACGATGTGTCCTGGGCACAGCCAGCTCTCATCCTCCCCCACGAACCTGCAGGAGTAGGGTGCCAAGAACAGGCAAGGTGACTTCTCCTGAGGACTTCTCTCTGATCTACTAATCGGGCAACCCCACTCAAAGTTAAAAGGATTTTAAGAATACAAAGCGAGCACTCATGAACTATAAAATGTGAGCCTAGCTTGGCAATGAGTGTTAATCTTCATGATGAAATGTATCATAATACTATCACACTGCAAAATCCTATTTTTCCCCTACCCACTGAATGATGAGATATCCACTGTTTCTTGGTATTTAGTTAATCTTTGCTTAGTCTTTTTTTTAGAGCAGCTAGTCCAAAGTCTGCAATATAGAAAAATTCATTAATTATATCCTGGATATGACCTTGCTCTTAAGTGTGAGTATTTCATAGACACGCTTATCCACTTATTTTTAAAGTATCAATTTATGATTAGGTGTCAATGTTATTTCCATTTTATAGATAGAGAAATAAAGAGATGTAATTATTTCTTTGTTTTTTAATAGCCTATGAGGGCCAGAAGCATCTTCAGCAGAGATGAAATCTTGGAAGATATTAGCTGTCAATTACATGAGGTTAAATCTAAGTATACAGAGACCCTGGATTATTTTTTTTCTATCTTCATTCTGCATTTTACTGAAGTGTCTGTAGATTTTACATTCATATTCACATGTTGTGTCCTACTGCACCACAGACAAGTGTTTGTCACTGTACAGTAGAACAGTAAGGATGGAAAACCTCTATATTATTTATGGAAGTAGTTGATACTAACTTGAAGAGTTAATAGTTTCTACTGTACACACCCTAAATTAGATGAGGAATATGCCTGCAGAAGAAAGAAAAAATGTCAATGGCTTTCTAACTGCTATTTATTTTGGTCAAGATAATACCCTCATTTCAGACTCCAAACATAGGGATTAACATGATAAATGTGCAGGCTTGCACAGCTAAGGTTAAGATGCAGTCCACAGTAAATGTTTCATCAGCAGCAAAGTGATGGTCCTGCGTACTGCAAGTGACAGCTTTACTGGACGTAGGAAGGGAGCCCAGGTAGCAAAGAGTTTCAACTTGTCAGTCAAAGATAATATATATTCAGTTAAGCAAAGATTCAGTGAGTCCGTTTTCATGTATGTGTCGCCTTAGTCAAACAGATTTCTAAACTGGAAGTTTGTTTTTCTAGGCTGTTAGGTGAAGAATAGAGACAAACAAGCTCCTTGGACAGCGTTTAAAAACAATATTTGTGTTAGACTGCTATTGCCAAGTGTTGGGAAGGAATATTGAAAAATAAGTACCTTGTATTTCTCTGGGTCATGTTCTTCTGTGGATGCTTGCAATATGAAATAGCCCATGAAAAGAGCATTAGTCACCAGCCACCAGAGTCCTATCCAGCACCCACTAAAGTCAGAACAAAGACTTCCACTGACTTCAATGGAAATTGGATCAGGACAGCTCTTGTCCAAACCCTGCATGTTTTATGCCAAATGTGTTGATATTGGAATAGAGCTTAACAAAAGGCATTGTCACAGACGTGACCTGCCACGTTGCCTCCTCCTCCCTGCAAGCTCCTGGAAGGGCCAGTGGAGCCGTGCAGGGCTGGAGGAGAAGGGCTGGTTGCCCAGCAAGGGGAAGGAGCAGGTGAGACAGAGAGGAGGGAGAAAAACCACTGGGCCATGATTACTGAGGAAGATGTTGGTCTGGGTTGTAAATTAGAAGTGGGGGAGCTGGGACAGGCTCTGAGGAAAGCTGGATGAGAGCTGCTGGCAAGCAGCGGCTGCAGGGTCAGAGGGAAGTTTCCACTGGGAAGTCTGGAGTGGCTGGAAAAAGGCAGGCAAGAAGCTACTGAGTCAAGCATCAAAAGAAGTAAAGAAGACAAAGATCAACAGAAGCAAGAAACACCAGCTGCTGTGGAAACAATCATGTCCAGAAACACAGAGAGGAGTTTGCTTGGGGAAGGCTGGGCAGCAGCAGTTTGGCATTGCAGTGTTGAGGACTGCGTGCTCAGCGAGACACAAAACCAGAATGATCCAACAACACGGGAGGACAGTGCTAACGAGAGGAATGGACTGCACAGACTCACACACAACTTCACTTACCTCCAAACACAGTTTAGCCTTGCTTCAGTGGGACTCACCAGGTGCCTCTAGTCAAGGCTTTTAGAGAACTGGGAGCTAAAACACTACCGGACAACAAAGAAAAAGACATGAAGCTGTTTATACAAAACTGCATAAAAATAAACACATAAAATCAAAAAAGGTAACTCTGTTAAATTATACACTTTATTGCTTCTATTATCTCAAAACTTACAGAACAGAATAGCTGCATTTCATGCCTTTATTTGAATGAAACTAGAACAGATAAAACCTGGAGTCATTGCACAAAGTTAATAGAATATAAAGATATAACCTGAGGGTGGCTTTAATGGTTTACGTTCTGTATTATTTTCCTGAATCTTTGAATAAATATTTGTCAGTACAGTAAATTTTAAATTAGGTTACATCTAAGAGGCTGATGAAATTACAGAACAGCTCAAATGTACTGTTCTTCCAACACAACAAAAAACACAGCTGATGGATTTCTGACAAATTTCAGATGCTTGTGTTCAGCTGGCCTGTGTATCGTTTGCAATACTGTAAACTTGGTAGAGAATTCCAGTTCTCAGTTACTTCATCCAATGACAGAAAAGTATTCAATTAATACATTTGAAATACAAAACTATCTGAGTCAAATTATTACTTGTTTTAATTATTCACATCAGTGATATTGTAGCAATACCTAAGAATCTCAAACAAGATCAGGATTCTGTCTGGACAGAATCTACTTTCACACATATTTAAATAGTCTTGACTGTCTGGAGAAATAAATTGTTGAAAATGAAGTGAAAAAAAAGTGTCATATCCTCATTTTTCAGTTAGGAAGCGACACACAAGAAGTCTGTGGCAAATCAGAGGTTTAAAACTAGTCTGGTGCCTTGTCCAGAAGTTTAAGAAACCTTTCTTCTCAAATTATTTGCCAAAAGAAATAGCACTATACCTGTGAATAAGAGTTATAGATTGTGGTCCTTAACACAGATTAGATCTTTAACACAGAATAAAGCAGTATCATTCTCAGTAACGTACACAGTTTCTCTCAGTAATACACACTTTCTCTTCTCCATTCTGTCCACTTGAGTAAAAAAAGTGGTTTAAAATGAGATTGTAAATGGTACAAAAAGATGAGCCCTTGAAAAAAAAATTAGATTACAGCTTTGCATGAGCTGAGTGGCTGATATTAATGTCACCTGTCACTACTGGGATTTGATGAGAGACCTTCAGAACTGAAAACAACAGCATTTGTTAAATAATGCAACAGTAATCAGTAGCTCATATTAGCTCTTTTCAAAGCCTGCATTAGGAATTACATTGTTGGGGGACACAACAATAAGATTTGTGACCTTCTGGCACTCTGTATCATGTCATATCAGGTCTTAATATTCTTAATCTAAAGGAAAAAAAGAAAGAAGGATGGGAGAAGAGGGCAAGAGAAGGGGAGAGGAGAGGAGAGATGAACTCTTTTGGGGTTGTTCCTAATATTTTTGTTTAGTTCCTAATACTTCGCCTCATGCAGTTTCTTTCTCAGTGGTGCTGATGACTGATCTGAGGTTTGCATTTCTGACTAGAGACACTCCAAGATCCCTTTTCTTGGTAGTAACTGCAACCTCAGAGCCTATCACCAGCTATCTATAGCAGAGGCAATTTTTTCCAATGTACATTACATGTATTAACATTATCATTATTCTTCAGTGTTTAAAATTATATTTTGTCTGCTGCTTTGACTCACTATCATCACATAGTTCTGCAGCATTTCACAGTCAGATTTCATACTTGCTACCCTGTCATTTTTACTGCTCCATCAGCAAACTCCTTCACCTGGTGCAGCGCTGGGAACACGTGTTGCTGGTTCCCCACCTTACAGGCCACATGTAGGGGAGCTGAAGTCAAACCTTAGGGCTATCCTAGCCCTGCACTGACACAGGTGAGCAAGAGATGAGAGTTGCCAGGACCGAACCCCTCATTGGGAAGCTTGAGGTGGGGGGATGCCTTCATCAGATGACATAATACCAACTGAAGCTATGTTAAGTTGTCTATAGTTTGGACAAAAAAAAAGTTGAAAAAGGTCATATTGCCCTTGGCAGAGACAGAAAAAAATGCAAATCTGGAAACAATAAATCTTAGAAATGTTTCTTTCCTAGTGAATGAGGTGTTAAAAAAAGCCAAGCTTTAGCAGGCTTCAAGCAAGTAGATAAGTAATTACAGGTTTGGGCTTCCCTCTCTCCAAAGCAGATGCTATGATCGGCTTTGAGCAATGCAGGTAATAAGGCTTCAGACAGGAGCGACGTGGCAGACTTTATCTGACATGCCCCTTAATAGCATTGTTTTCACTGCCAGAAATCTTTAAAGCCTCATGCTGTGCTGCAGACAAAAAGTGACGTCTGAAGGCATTTAGATTGCTGCTAAGGAGCTAGTTCCTTCCATTGCATTGCTGGGATTTTTGCGGTCTATCGGGAGCCTCTTAGAGCCTAGAATGATAAAACCAAAGTGGAGCAACACTCTCAGCATGAAATGAAATGCTCAGTGTAGGAACAGGTTGAGACCAGCTGCTTTTGCAAATGAAGATAAAACCACGTAGACTCTTTTTGCTGTAGCATGTGGGTGGCTTGGAGGAGGGCAGGAAATTAAGCTGGTGTGGTGGCAAGGGTTAACCATGGCTGAAAAAAAATATTTAAAACTGAATTAAATACCATAGGTGATACGAAAACAAGGAAAAGTCATTCTATAATGAAAGAGGGCACCCAGTACACAGTAATTAGTTGCAAAATCGAAAAGAAATATCAAGAAAGAACTGACTTATTCATCTACACCTGCTCAGAGCCAGAGATCAACTCTTATATTACTGCTTTCTATCAAAATGCATGAAACTAAAGGCTTCACAATAAACTAAAAGAATATTGTAGGGCAAGCCAGCAGCTCCAGCTAGAGGAAAATCGTTTGACAATATTTTACCAAGAGAGCTTGTCCTCATTCATTGTAGACTTGTCATATTCAGCAGTTCAGACTCAACTTTTTAGGTCAGATATCTCTCTCTGAATTCTTGGAGGAAGACAGGACTAAAATAGTTCAGCTCTTGTCAAATATGACACTGGGGAAAGAATATGTCAGAAAAAAACATTGGTCTGTGAGCTAAGTAACTGTGGCAAGAGAGACTTTTGGTGCTAGGACCCTAACCTTGCTCCTATGAAAAGCTGTAAATATAGAGAAAATTAAGTAGAGCATTGAAAGTAGAGAACAACCAATATTTAATTAAGCATTCGGAAGGACTTGGTTCAATAGCTACTTTTACCTCTCAAGTTTCTGTGCAGCACAGAGAAGACAGATTCACACGGTGCAGTTGGTGGCATGTGGGGATGCCTGAGCCAGCTTTTTGTTCACATTTCTCCACAACATACTGCAGTGCTGTGCTGTGGTACACTAGCCTGAGCTCTAGAAACAACAGGTCTGTGTTAGCATGGAGCTTCATGGCAACTAACCCTTTTCTCCTTGCCCAATCTCAGGGCAAGGAGAAAGGCTGATTAGGTTAAGCAAATATGTTGATTCCAGCATCAGATCTGATGTGAGTAGCTCTAGGTCTGTTCTCACAACCAGCAGTGCAAGGTAACCTCAGTAAGCCAGAGACATTTGACACTGAAAAACCTACCTCATTTTTAGTAAATTGTCAGCAATCCCAGCTTTGGTTGATTGAAGCTGGAGTGGCACCATGGATAGATGATGTGCTACCCTCCTTGCACCCCTCAGGAGTCTACTAAGGTGGACTAGATAACCGTCTAGGAGTGCCTATATTCCATAGGGAGCAAGGCTCACCTATCTGGGCTGCATGACAGCTCTTCAGATGAGAGTTTTCCACCTGTCTCAACTCTCCAAATTTTATTTGATTGTTTTTCCAAAACGGAAGATATTCTGTGTGAAAGCCATCTTCCCTAACTTCTAAAAATTACACATCTCAGTTAGTTACTGAGCTAGGTGGGAGCTTCTCACATAGAATTACAAAACAGTTGAGGTTGGCAAGGACCTCTAGAGATCACTTAGTCCAACATCCCTGGTCAAAGTAGGGTCATCTATAACATGTTGCCTAGGACAGTGACTGGTCAGGTTTTAAATACCTCCACCTGTGCTGGTTTTGGCTGGGATAAAGTTAATTTTCTTTATATTACCTATTATGGGACTATGACCTTTTCTGCTTCTTATACCACCTGACCAGTGAGTAGGCTGGGAGCGTGCAAGAAGTTGGGAGGGGATGCAAATGGGAGAGCTGACTCCAACTGACCAAAGGGATATTCCACATTATATGACATCATGCTCAGCATATAAAGCTGAAGGAAGAAGAAGGAAAGGGGGGACATTTGGAGTTGTGGTGTTTTGTTTTCTCAAGTAATGGTTATGCGCTATGGAGCCCTGCTTTCCTGGAGGTGGCTGAACATCTGCCTGCTGATGGGAAATAGTGAAAGAATTTCTCATTTTGCTTTGCTTGCATGCGTGGCTTTTGCTTTACCTATTAAACTGTCTTTACCTAAACCCACAAGTATTCTCACTTTTACTCTTCTGATTCTCTCCCTCATCCCACTGGGGGAGAGTGAGCGAGCAATTGTGTGTCGCATGTTTCTGGCTGGGGCTAAACCATGACACCACCAAAGGAGATTCTGAATGTCTCTGAACAGCCTGTTCCAGTGTTTGACCACTGTTACAGAAAAAAAAGCTCTTTCTTATGTTTAGACAATATTAGAATTTGTTTAGACAATATTAGAAAATATTTCCATTCATTTCATTGCTTCGCATCCTGTCATTGTGCACCACTGAAAAGAGCCTGTTCCATCTCCTTTAGTCTCCCTGCAGCAGGTACTTGAACATGTCAATAAGACTGCCCTGAGCCTTTTCTACTCTAGGTTGAACAGTTCCACCTCTCAGCCTTTCTGTGTATGAAAGGTGTTCTAGTCCCTCAGTTATCTCAGTGGCCCTTTGGGCCACTACAGGACACTCTCCTGTAGCTCCATATCTCTCTGGTACTGAGGAGCCCAGAACTGGACACAGTACGCCAGGTGGGGCCTCACCAGTGCTGAGCAGAGAAGAAGGATCACCTCCCTGGACCTGCTGACAACACTGGCTAATACAGCCCATGATGCACTTGGGCTTCTTCGCCATGAAGGCACATTGTTCATGCTGTTGTCCACCAAGACCTCCAGGTCCTTCTCTGCAAAGCTGCTTCCCAGCCTGTCAGTCCCCCGTATGTACTGGTGAATGAAGTTTTTCTTCCCCAGCTGCAGGTGTCATTTCCTTTCTTGAACTTTGTGAGGTTTTTTTCTGCCCATTTCTCTACACTTTCCAGGTCCCTCTGAATGGCAGTGCACCCATCTGATATATCAGCCACTGTCAATGGAAAAAGACAGGCATCTGCAAACATCAGGTCCTTTTCCCAGCCTTAAATATTTTCTTCCCCATTAGCTGTAAAGACAAACTAGAAACTAGCTTAGACCAGTCCCTAATACCTAGGAGCCTGCGGTTAAAGAATTTAAATCCTATTCAATTTGCCAGTTCAACAGACTCTTTCTTGGTTATCCTCTACCAAGTAATGTTGTTCATGATGATATGAACACAACATAGATGTTTAGTACATGTCATCTACAGTTATATCATCTTCTCTGTAATACTTATGGAAGAAAAGACTTCCTTTTTGCAGGCATCAAAAGAGCAGTTGCTTTTGAGGCATCTCTCTCTTAATTAAGCATTAATAACCCTATTGTGACAGAATAGATCAAAAAGTTCCTTATCAAGTCCTATGTTCTGTCTTGTTTCTTCCCCTCATAAAGGAATCCATATAACAATTTATTGTCAGCTGCACAGCTGCTTCTCTATTGCCCATGAGCTCCACGCCCATCTGTAAACTGGTGATGTTGAAATCTTCTGTTATTATCCTTATATCACAGTGATTGTGCTTTTTATATAGACCTGCACATCCTCTAAGAGCCCTAACTTCTTGCAGACTCCACAATATTAATCACAGAATTTACAACAGTTAATATCATCAAACTATTTCCCAAAACAGAAGTACTCGACCTCTGACAGGGCTCCAAGCTGTGCTTTTGTTTGACCCCCAGTGGTCTGCCACACAGATTTCACACCGTTGTTGCAACACAAACATCTTCACTATCTTTCTCTTACTAAACCTATTTGTTCTCAGTTTGAGTGAATCAGTGGATGCAAAAAACCCTCTCCACTCATTGGTAACACTGAAAAGCAGTTATTCTGTATACTTTTCAAAATCTCAGGAAATGTTTCATTTGCTTACTCAACGGACACCATTTCATTGTGTGTTGTAGCCTCATAATTGTCAGTGAATGTTAGATACTGTCTTTCAAAGCAATGGGCCAGATTTAGAACAAAACACGAAGTTCTGCCAAACAGCTAGGCTCTAATCCTTTTTTCCGCTGCTAAACTTCATTGCAGTCCCATTGCTGCAGGCTGCAGCTATAATTTCACTTCCAGTGGGCCTCCAAGGACACTCAGTGTTCCTGGTTTACGTGCTTCCTACCATCACCGCCTGTTGTGTCTTTCCTCTCTCCACAAGCAACTGTAAGGGGAAGCTAGACAGATGCTGTCAGATAATTGTCTCTCAGTTTCACAAAGTTTGGCTACCTAGTGCCCCACTGATCCACTCAGGCTGCAATGGCTTCTTCAAAAACAAAGGAAGGCCTGCTAGAGGACTTCTAAACCATTTTGAGGAATAATATCAAAGTCCTCCACACTAGTCCTTCTATTCGCAGAAAAAGGTCCACTGTGCAAACTGTTCCTGCTAGAAGCCATGTACACCCAGCGTTGGGCTGCCCACAGAGACATGTCTTTTATCCCAGAATGCCCCTATATACCAGCTTAAGCTGTACTGAATTACAGAATGAGAAATTAAAATTCAGCCTCCAAGTTAAATTTTTGCTTGAGAGGTGAGATTTTTTTTTAAACAAATACAGCTGAAAGATTTACATAAATATTTTTAAAGAATGTTAAAAAAAATGTATATTTTTTTCCCCAAAACTTCACTTTAGACCTTTGTACAAAGGTTACGTAGGCTATTTTTGGAGTTGATGTTACAACTTTTGGCTCAACCAGTGGAAAAACAGAGGCTTAAAATTGCTACAGTGAGAGAAGAGCTGCCTAACAGTTGCTTTGCTACATGTCCAATCCACGATGAAACATTACTGCATCAGAAATCAAAGGCCTTTCAGAAAACTGAATTCCCTGTGTACTTGGGAGACTAACCGTACTTGGAGCAGGAAGGAAATGGACTTTGTGATATCATTGTAGTATTTCTAGGAAAGATAAGTCATGGAGCTTGACCAAATATAGTATTGCTGTAGGGAAGCTAGGCTTTAATTGACGCTGCTTTTTTTTTTGTTGGTTTTTTGGGTTGTTTTTTGTTGGTTTTTTTTTTTTTTTTCTCTCCGGGAAAACAGTCTCAGGTTTCTCTTGTAGAAAATCTGGGAAAACGACTTCCTTTTTTAAATGAATCCAGGAATTTTCATGAAATATTCTAATTGTGGATGCAGAGTATAGCATACAAAATATAAATTTCAAACCTCAGATCTGAAAAGCACTTATAGTCGTGCATGTTTTTAAACACACAAGTTACTCCATTGGAAATGTACCGACATTCAGGAAATCATCTTCCTCAAATCAGTGTGACTGCACATGTACTTCAGTACTTTGCTGGTACAAAGACCACACTACAGTTCCACTAATTGTTTTTTTCAGTGGTTGAGATGAGGTGATCTAACAGAACTGAGACAGCAAAAATAAACTTTAACAAAGTCTTACACAGATTTAATTCTTTCATGTATTAAACTTCCAGCTCTTTGATAAACATGCAAGAAATCTATTAAACAAAGAAATCTATTAAACAAAGAAATCTATTAAAATTCTTCTTTAGGCGAAAGATAACATTTCACCTGCAGTGTATGTACTCATCAA
Organism: Pterocles gutturalis; assembly: GCF_000699245.1. Lineage (NCBI taxonomy): Eukaryota > Metazoa > Chordata > Aves > Pterocliformes > Pteroclidae > Pterocles > Pterocles gutturalis. Next base: position 5,406 of record NW_010139705.1, on the reverse strand, counting down.
AAGTACTCCCCCCAAAAAAACCCACAATATTACCTTGATTACATCCTCATTTAAACAATTTTTACACTTCTGCAACACATTATACTTTATTTATACTAATATAAACCAGGGAAGAATTGGGACAAGTTACTTCAAAAGTCTGTGGGAGTGGTTAAGGAGTCCATTCATATACGCTTGGTAGATGCATTTAAAAAAAAAAAAAACATTTAATAGTATGCAACTCATCAAATCAAACTTGTTTATAACAGTGGTTGCTTTTGAACACTAGATTGCTGGAAGGTCACAAAGAAAGACCAAGATTTTAAAGAACAAGCTGTAGATATGATGGCTAAACCAGCATACACTTATTTAAATAGAAGGTTTTGACCCAATTCTTTTATTCTAGCTGATTTTATTTTTTTTTTTCCTAAAAGCATCTTCCATTTATGTTTTGGGATTGTATTTAGAAATCTTTTCCCACAAAATAGGTTTTGTTACATGTTTTAGTTTAAAATCTCACTATAACATTCTCAGCTGATCTAAATTGCTATGACTCCTTTTACATCTATGGATCATCATTAATTTACATATAGGTTAGATACCACATCCGTTGAAGATGTAAAACCTTACAGAAGTGTTAACTATTTTATTTTATTACTGTAATTAATCCTACGGGAGCTCTCCTTGTTAAAATCAGTTGCTATAAGAATATTGACAACACTAACTCGTGTGACCAGCATGTTCTTTTGTTCCCGTTGGAACTAAAATACCCTTAAAGCAAAGTTATTATCAGCTGTAAAAATAATTTATGCTTTTATAGAAAGGAAGCAGTTAAATACACACGTTTCACAAACACCTGACAAATTTACATGGTATAGCATTCATACTTAGAGAAAACTGAAGGAAAACATTGTTGAAAGATGTATTTCTGTTGAAGTACCATGGCATCACAGAGTCCTGCCAAACTTTTAGAATAACAAGATTTTAGGTTTGGCTGTCATCGGTAAAAAAGGCAAGTGAAAAAAGAATTATGCTACGTGTCAAAGATTACTTTTCCACAAGATGAAGCTCCAAAAACACATTCACTTCTGAAAGGATGCCTGCTTAGCTAGTCTTAATCTTCAAAGACATACTACGAGGTGCCATTTGCCACACACTGATTTTTTTTTTAATTTTTATTTTCAGAGGAAGGGACTTCTCATCTGGTGTGTCTCTTTCCTTACAAACACTAAGTAATCTCAGACATGTGCAATATTGAGGTTGCAGCCAAGGTGCTATATCCAAGTTAGTGGGTGTTTAATATCCTGCAAGAGGTGTCTTCTTATCCGCTGAAGACAGAAGAAAGCGTCAGTCTACGGGCAGAAGTCTTGGAATTCTTCTGATTTGTAGACTGTTATATTTAGCCCAATATTGTCCACTTGAAACCAGGATGACTGCTGAAGTCTGTAAGTTTTCCCAGCCTCTTTATCACCACAGTCTTTCAGAAGAAGGAACAAACTACACAGTGAAAATGTAGCAAATGTGATTCTGTGAACAGAGCAGGACATTGCTCTGGATATGGTATTGACCTGTTCCATCTGATTACAAAAAATGTTTGGATTATCCTCACTGTTTGCCTAATGGCTAAAAGAAAAGCAGAATTATCCTCATTCCTCTCTAACACGATGATGTAAATCACACTCTTGTGGAAGATTTGTAGTGCTTCTTCTGTAAGTTCTTATTAAAGGAGAATTGTATCTACGTTATATCATTAATCCTTCTTGTTTAAATCTCCTAAGCATACAAAAAGGTAAAAACTGGAGCTTTCTATTGATTTCAGGAAGACACACCATAATTCTCTGAAGACAGGACTCAGCTGTTTCCCTTTGAAAAGCTGAAGTTTTGGAAAGTGATTAACAATTCCAGTCCTCCTATTTTTCGACCGGCTTTATTGCCGTTAGCAAAAGACCCTTGCTGTGGCCTGATAACGTCTAGTACAGGTGCCTGAATAGAGGGTGTATCAGAGCTCAGAGCACCAAGTGACATCCTACCGAGGCATTATTTCTGGACTGTCAATGAAACTGAAAGCTCCCGAGGAATTTAGAAGTGGGCTACTACCGAAGGCTGATCAAAAGGATTTTGAAATCAAGCAGTTGCCACTAATTGGATCCTTATAGTACTTGTGGAGAGAATCCTTTCAGAAATCCACTTTTAGAAGGCAGTATGTAGAAAACTTCAGATACTGTATAGCTAGAGTACCAGTAATTAAAATTGGACTACCATTCATTGGATACTTTAGAGGTAACTGATTCCCCGAATGCTCAGAAAGGCCCTTTTCATCCTTACAAAATAATACCTGAGCCTGGGACATCCTACCCTCTCTATTTTCAGACTCAATCCTACTAATCTTACCTTCTTTATGTTAACGAACCCTGCTCGTGTTCAGGAATAGCATGAAGTATTTAGTTCATGTTTAGATCAGTACAGTTCTTCTAAGGGCTATGAGGAAAAAAAAGGATTCCTTGAATATAAAACTCCTTCAGCTGAAACCAGCGGCAGGTTAGAGCACGGCTGCACATTTGCAATGTTACTTTTGGATGGCACCCGCGCTACTGAAGGTGTCTGCCCTGCCACGGAGAAGATTGACATGACAGTTAGAGGCACGTATCAATTAGCTGAAATCAGAGTGCTTATTCACATGCAAATTATGGATTGTGAACACAAGACACAAACTCAGACTAACATCTGTCATACAGCACCTACAAAAGAATTTCTGCTTTCAAGTCTCAAGGCTGTCTTTGGGTTAGCCATAAATCGTATTTTGACAGGGTTTAATAAAATACAAATTATGGAACTAGTGAGTCATGCTCAGTATTTCCATCAGACAAATTTGAATGGGTGTATATTTTAACTAAGCTGTAAATAGATTAAATTGCAAACCTAATCCTCTGAACTTTTGTAGCTTTACAGATTTTGGAGGAATATGATCTCGCATTCAGCTTTCATTCCTAAAGTAATGCTGAACATTACTGTGTAATGTGTTTGTTATGAGGCAGGATTAGAGGGGTTTGCCCAACATTATATCAGATACTCTATGTTTTTTAGACATGTATATATAAGCAATTTTTGTCACTTTTATTCACCAGTGAAGCCCTATAAACAAAAGGAGCCAAAGTGTTCTTTAACCCCTCTGCAACATGTTGCTAGGCTCAGGTTCATTATGCATGCACAGCCAAGGTGTTTAAATCAGGAGAGGAGCTACTGTAAACTTCCTCTGGAGTCAAGGGGACAGGCAGTTCCAGCCCACGACTACCCTGACTTGACTTGCCCTTGAGAGGCTGAAGCCGTGGAGATAGCTGCACCTCCTTTCTGTGCCAGCCTCAAAGCAACTACACCCCTCCACTTGGTGCCTTTTCTAAATGCTTTATTCGTGGCTGAGGTGCTGTGGTTTTGCTCTCCTTTCTATCTTGTAGAATTGATTTTGCTGTCAAAAGCATGACCAAGTTTCTGCAGCAGAATATTAGGGAAAAAAAAGTGTGAAACCTTAAGGGGAAAAATAAAAGATGAAAAGAAATAAAGTTCATATGTCCAAACATTTTGATCAAACACTTGCATGAAGAAGCACAAAATGGAAACATTTTGCAAAATGTCATCCAGTTTTGAGTGAATCTGAAAATAACTGTATCTTTGCTTTTTTTTCTTTTTTTTTTTTTTTTAATTCTCTCTTGGGGTAACCACTACATCTTGCTTATGCAGTTTAAGTGCTAAAGAACTAAGGTGGAGGAACTATTAAAATTAAGGCTAATTCAACTAAATGGCTTGTGTGTGTTTACTTTCATCAGGAATCACCTTCACATCACGAACTGCCTCTTGAAAACTGTGTAGAAGTGTCCAGGTAGCCAAGCACCTTAATAGACCAATGTACATATGTAGTCGTGCATATGACTGGTGTTCAAGCACTCCAGTCCTTCCTTGCTTACACTTTGCTGTAGTCTATGAAGGTTAACAGTTCCATTTATATGTGGTTTTCAGACAACTTCTCCAGATACGCACAAAGCTGAAGAAAAATTTGTATAATGGTTTTACCGATGAAGTCCTAGAGCAAGTGGTATGCATGATTTATCACATATTTCCAGAAATAAGAGGTATGTCTGGGCCGTAGTTTACATACACATGTCCCATATTCAGCCTGACAACTCTCAATGGAAAATAGCCTCCATTTCACAGATTCCTCATAAGTGACGTTTTGCCTGGTTTTACCACCCTGCTTCACTGATTCTGAGGAGTTTATTAGAAGACTGAATATGTAACATTGTTTTTAACCCACAGAATGAAAACTGTATGTCTGCAGAAGACTGAGCTGCTTTAAATCTATAGTCCCCAGTGATAAGAGAACTCTCAGGAAGATTAATCCTCAAAAAGACAAGGCAAATTCAAACTAACATTATATGTTTTCAAATGAACAAACATCTTCAGAATGATTCGTTCCCATTTCACTTTTTTAAAAAAATATCTTCAGATAATTTGTTAAATGAGTAAAAATTTAGGTTTCGTTATTTTGTTGACAAATTCTGAGCAGATCTGAATTAATGAAGTATTGCAGAGAGACCATGTGCATCCTTTCTTAAGGCAGAAGAAAATATGCCTGTAAAGATTTTACTTATGTTTTGGAACTTGCTGCCATTGTATTTATTTCAATTTACAATGCAGAGAGAAATAATAAAAAACATATTAGAAAAAGCTGTTGCAGAACATAAGTTTGCTGCTTTGGGATAAATGAGTAATAGCTACATAACTGTCACCACACAATCATTTTTAAGCCTTTTTTCATGGTATACAGCTGTGGTTTTGGGCAATGCAATTAATTAGAGGGTGAAATCAAAGCAATGTATCTTTCTTCTCCTGTGTGATTTTTACTCCCTGTCTTTATATGGCTATCATGCCCTTATAATTATATTAGATGCAATTAAATTACATCTTTCCAACCAATGTTTCCATATTCCTGTCAAATAATATACAATTAAATTGCATCTTTCCAACCAACATTTCCATATTCCTGTCAAGTAGTATATGTATGGTCAAAGAACAACATATTAATAAGTGAAAGGCATTAGTGTCACTTGTAGATAAGAGGAAAGAAGTCCTTAAGAAACTGCTGCTCTTCATGGTCCACAGCACAACCATGAACTCTGTTGCCATTCTAAGAAAAGGAGAGATGCAGTCAGACAACTTGTGGCCATTTAGGATCTGATTTTAAAAAGTTTCCAACAACTAGCAGGGTCTTCATTCAGGGGTGTTGAGTTCAAAGTAGTTTAATTTAGATCCACAAGCATTTGAAAATATTGGTAGTTCTAATATTTAAATTTTAAAAATCGATGCATCTTTTTTTCTCCTAGTGTGTTGTGGGTTTTTTTTATGATTGTGATGGGTCAGCCCTTGGCTGGGGGC
>NW_010139704.1:25608-34558 GCF_000699245.1 Pterocles gutturalis | reverse complement strand
GATGAATATATTGAATAGTATCAGTCCCAGTACTGAACCCTATCGCTCAAACACAGATCAGATACAATGGAGACTGAGATGTTTTGACACATTCTTCATCTATAATGCATGTGAAAGCAAGAGGAGGCCCATGGCTCAATGTCACCTCCCACATGAAAATAGTGCTAATGTCCAAATGGTAGGCTTGGATGTTGCAGCTGAACCAAGCAATGACACTAAAATACAATAGGTACAGATTTAAAATGTGCTAGTGCATTAAAAATGACCTCATTTACCATAATTAACAAATTCAACAAAATGGCACATGTGGAAATGTCAAATGCAGTAGGAAGGAAAAGATTTTGGACGTGTAGCAAGTGTTTCAGTTCCCTTGACTTTTATATGCTCAGGTAAGACCAATATATATGGAGTACAAGAAACAATATAGTCTCAATGGGACATGGAAATAGCAGAAAGATATTTGTCTTACAGGAGAGGCTCCATAACACTTCCTACCTTGACTAACACTGCTGCAGCTATAGCAGCATGAATCATCCAGGTTGCAGATTTTATTTCCATTTTTCACAAGTTTTTATATAAAACTCTTCCTTCCCAGCTATGACCTCATGTGGAAACCTTACAAAAACCTACACAGTAAAAGTAGGTGAGGACAGAGGAGGGGGAGGAGTTAACGGGGAAAGAAGTTTTAGCTGGGTGCTTGTTGTTCTTTTAGTATAAATTAGTTCATCGTTTTGCTTTAATTCAGATACATGGCTTCAGATAAAAAGGGGTTGAAGGAAAGGGTGAACCTAACCACAGCACTGTAGATTATTTAGCTACAATGAAAACCACACAATTTATTTAACTCTCCATACACCATTCCTTCTTTATTTTCCTCTATTTTCTTCATCCTTCTGTTTACTAGGAAATATCCTGTGTGTCGTAAAATGTTTCTCTGTATGATGATGTTGTTCAAGTATGGAAAATTCTATTCCAGGGTCCGTATTCATGGGTCTATTTAATTTTAGTTTTGTGAGGTCAATATTATAACTCTTAAGAAAAGTGAATTATGATTTTGCTATCTACTCGATATTTATTATAAAAACCCTAGCCTTTTACTGTTGAGCATTTTAAGAGTAGTGCAGCATAACCTCTAACATCTGGGGTGGTATTAATGAGAGCAAGTAATATGTTCTCCAGTTTTCATGGAAAAATACAAATAGTGATTTTGTTTTTCAAAATACAGAAGTAGCAAAAGAAACAAACTATCCTACAGGGAACCACCTATAATACTGATAAATGCTTAACCAGCAGCAGGATAACAACCCTAACACCCTTTGATGGGGAAACATGAATGATGGGCTTGTGGAAGAGATTTAAAATAACGCTTATTTTTGAAGGGAACTCCCAAATTATTTATATATCAGATATCAAAGATTAAGGCTATCGACTATTGTTTTGGGCTCAAGAGTCAGATAAATGGTTACTTAAGCTCTCAAGTTATTTTGTACCCACATACCTTCGTCATGGAAAACTCTAACCTAAAAAGCACAAATAATGGACTTTCCTTAACCCCACCTGCTTGGTTTTATGTTGTCTCTGTTCTGTTATTTCACACCTAGAGTGTACATGGCACATACCAATAATGCAGCCAGTTATATTAATCGTCATCCTCTACTATTTGCAGGAGAGCATTATAGCATCACAGTCCTCACATACCAGGCATTGCACGTGTAAATAGCCAGCAACTGGCTATGCCTCTAAAAACTGTCAGCTTTTTTGGTTGTCTTTATATTGTAACCCACCACGTGCCATGACTGTAGCCTAAAGAGAGGGAGGGGGCAGAATAGATTTTTTACTTTAGGATTTTTTTTGTTTGCCTTTTCATATAAATACCAGTATCTTATGGATAATTAACTTCTTTGGACTTTTGATTCTTTTTTCTCTAGATATTCATTGCGTATTAATAAGTTACTTCTTATTTCCTCTTTCATTCTGACTTACTTACAGGTCCTCTCTTTAAACATTTTACCTTAACTTGTGTATGTTTGGATTGAAGAAAGAGGGTGAATTATTTTAATGAGGTGGTTAGAAATATAAAAATTTTAGTCCAAAGACACCTATGTTTCTATAACACATTTCTATCACTTAGTAGTGCTTTGATGAAAGGAAGGAAGAAAGGAAGGAAGGAAGGAAGGAAGGAAGGAAGGAAGGAAGGAAAATAAAGAAAGAGAGAAAGAAAGAAAGAAAGAAAGAGAGAAAGAAATAAAGAGAGAAAGAAAGAAAGAGAGAAAGAGAGAGAAAGAGAGAAAGAGAGATGAGAGAAGAAAGAAGAAATAAAAGAGAAAAAAGAAAAAGGAAAAGAGAAAGAAAGAAAATGGGAAAAGAGAAAGAAAGAAAATGGAAAAAGAAAAAGAAAAAGAAAAAGAAAAAGAAAAAGAAAAAGAAAAAGAAAAAGAAAAAGAAAAAGAAAAAGAAAAAGAAAAAGAAAAAGAAAAAGAAAAAGAAAAAGAAAAAGAAAAAGAAAAAGAAAAAAGAAAAAGAAAAAGAAAAGGAAAAAGAAAAGGAAAAAGAAAAAAGAAAAAGAAAAAAGAGAAAGAGAAAGAAAAGAAAAGAAAAAAATAAGAAAAAAAAAAAAGAAAAAAAGAAAAGCTCTCCCCCACCTGTCCTACACTTCAAAGGCTGTGGCTTCAGACAGTAGGGCTCAGGGCTCAGGTGTTTTGGACCCCATCTTCTCTTCCTCTCTTTCTAAATGAACTCCATTTCACTGTCCTTTACACCTCTGATACGAGGACTGGGATAAAATCAGTGGTGAGAAATGCAATAGCAGAAATGCAGTGTTGTGTCCTAAGGGACAAATACAGCAAGGTTGCTTCTTTTTCTTCATTAACAGGGCTGAGTCAGTTGATCACAGGATGGGCCTGGATGTGAAACAGCCATGAAGAAAAACTAAACCCCCTTTATGATGACCAGAGCAAATTTCAGGGTGTTGAGGGAAGCATTATTGAGCACGTCATAGTCAGTGTAGTTATACCAGGCACTGCTGAAACTTTTCTGCAATGCCATTATGATTTTAGTCACATCATGTTCAAGAAGGACCAATTGCAAGTAGAAGTGCAAAAAAAAAACCCTGTTTTTGCAGCACACTGCGTAGAGGAACAACAAAAGCAGCAAAGCAGGTCATGAGTACCTGAATGTGGGAAAAGATGTTTCTAACCATGCAACTTCGGCCCTTCCGATCCCAGCAGCAGCAGCAAAGAAACAGCCATAGTATGAATGTCCATGAGTTTACACAAAGGGTCTAACAGCCAGCCTTCATCACAAGCTGTTATATCATTCTCTCACAGGTAGTCTTCTGCCTCAGTAACAAGTTTGTGTCATTTTTTTTAAGCCTTTTTAATCCCTACTGTTTATCTTTATTTTTTTCTTTCCTCTTCCCTGTCCTAGGTGTTTAAACTGACCCCACAACCATAATAGAAAATGTCTCGTGAGAAATTAGAAATGGACTAAACCCTCATGCCTTTCTGTCCCCCTCTCACTTTAAGCCCAGGAAAAAATAATGTGCTTAGTGACAGTGTCAAGTTTTTGGCGAGAAATGAGAAATAAATGAGAAATAAAGTGAGCCACAGAGACCCCAAGCATATGTTTCCTAAAATTTGTGAACATTTATGCAACTTCCACTTATCATTTATTTTAAGCTACAACCTCTCATCTAAATAAATTGCATTTGAGATGAGGTTGGCAGCTTACAATTTCAGCAACAGTTTAGATATTTTAAAACAATGAAAGATTTGTGTAAGTAGTCAGTATAAGCCTTGGGGGGGAAAAAAATTTGGTCACATTGGCCATGAAAAAAAGCTTGAAAATGAAAGCTCTAGAAATTTCCCAAATGCTCACTAAGTAAGAGCATGTGTTTGTTTATTTGATATACTGACAAATATGTACCTATGCAATGAAACAATTTTTGTGGCCAGCTACAATTGCTGATAAAATTTGAGCCATAACCCAGCAGGAAGCTGGTATGGTGAAAGTTCCCCCTGGGAATTTTTATGTTTATTTCTATTTCAAGAGAGTTGGTCAACAAGATTTATACAGGAGGAATAAAAGACTCCCAGTAAATTCATTCTTGTGGGGACTTTACAGCATAGTTTTCTTAACTTCTAACATTCATCCCTTCTGTTGCAGTATTTTATATTGTTATTAATTGAGACCCTAGAATATTTATCACCAATTTAAAAAAAAATTTTAGTTGTTCAAAAAAAGTATCAGGGTAATTTGTGACCATGAGCTTCCTGAACCCTAAAAATCATTATTGTTTTACCAAGCTAGTGGCATTTTCCATTCACTGGTCTTTTTGATCAAGATATATTTATCCAAATTAGGACAATGCCTGCCCAAACTGGAACAGACAATGACCTTGTATATCCAATTATTCTCAAGCAAGTTTTAAAATAAAACAGCTGTATAATCTATACAGAGAAAGAATGAAGCATATGTGTGATTCCAAAACCCTTTGTCTACCAAATGAGGGATGTGGTTTTATTCACTGTATTTCAGGCAAGGCAGGGTGATAGATATTTGAACTAAACGTGAATGTTTATGAAATTAATCAGGAAGAGTCCTAGATTGTGATGGGTTGAGATAGGCACTGTCTGGAGGCTCTAGGAGGACCAAAGCATGGTGTAAAACAATCTGCTTTTTTATTCCCAGCTCTTGCTAATCACTTGCACTTCAATGCCACACACAATGACATTATATAAAAGAAACAAATGTTACCTCTTGTGATTCTACTGTAAGGGTTCAAGGCTTAAATCAGGCTTAAACTTGTGATTCCTCAATAACCTTGAAATCTGCTCTTACCTTTGTGCTGCACAAACTTCAAAAACATGCTGTAAATTTTTTTAAGATTCCATACTGGACACTCTTGAAAAAGTTACCTTCACAGTAGGCAAGCCATTCTGCACGGCTATTGAAACACCAAAAAGACCTGCCTTTGTGTGGACTCCACCTTTATGGATGTGCATTCACAGCACTGAGAAAACTTGTACTCATGAGAAAACTCATGGATTGTTGACTTGCTCCTTATGTCGCAAAGGCTCAAGGAAAGACCTTGAACTGTGAGCCCAGTTCTGTTCAAATGCTCATATCACCCAAAATCAAGGCATTGAATAGACCTTTTAAGATCTTCCACTTCTGCTCTTTCAATTGGTCTTCAGCATAAAAACAAAAAGTACCGCTCCACACCCTTACAGACATCTCTGCTCAGAGACGAGCAGAGAACTCTAATCAAAGCTTCAGTGAAGGGTGACAGAAACCTTAGAATCACAGAATCATGGAATGGTTTGTGTTGGAAGGAACCTTAAAGACCATCTGGTTCCAAGCCCCCTGCCATGGGCAGGGACACCTCCCACTAGCCCAGGTTGCTCAAAGCCTCATCCAGCCTGGCCTTGAACACATCCAGGGATGGGGCATCCTTAGTCAAATATAAGTAGAGGTTTCTCAACGTACCAGCAGGTCTTCTTCATCAGCAAGTGTGACACTCTAGCAGTTTAATAAATGCACTTTCACTGACTCATTATCTTTATATCTTGGATTTAAATGTGAATGCCTGGCTCATTTCTCTCTTTTTCTCACATGCATTACTGAAATTTGTTAAATAAGCCATCTGCTGGAAAATGTGTGTAAGACTGAATTTTGGTTTGTGTTGTGGACCATGTTCTGTTCTAGATGATACCATGAAGCCTTGTTAGTTTCAAAGAACTGTGCTTTTGCAAGAGCAGGGTATAGGCTCTGCTGCTTCTAGGCAATGTGGCATATCCTTACCTTCAATCCTTGTGATTTAGGTAAATTCCATCTGTATTACCAAGAGCCTATGGATGACAGGTTTCAATATTTCTGCATTACGTAAGTGATCTGTTATTAATACATAAAAATATCATTAGCATAACAAAATTATCTCGCCAAGTGGGATTTGATTGTTCATTCTCAAAACTGCAGGTAGATAGTTTACCACTTGGGTAATCCACACTTCTTTTTTTCTTTTTTTTTCCCTCTGTTCACAAGGCAGACGAGGGAATGCTTCAGTTAAGACTCACACCTGGGGTTTGGGCTGGAAGCAAAGCTTTAAGCATCTGTGGAGCTATATATCTGTGAGCTTTACATATGGCCCAAGTGTAGGTGTTTATACACTTCAAAGTCTTCAGTGATTTTGTGGATGTCACTTGTGCGTAAAATGGTACTGTAGAGGCTTCTTCAGATTTGGACCATACAAAGGAATGGTATGTGCAAGCTGTAGTAAAAAGAAAAAGGTTTTTAAATTCATTCAGCTGCTGTAAAACCATACAATTTTCTAAAGTAATATTTATGAAAATGTAGGTCATCTAGCAATTGGCCATCATTACACCAAAAGATACCAAAACACATTCAAGGTTTTTTCAAGGAATTTGAGATGAATGTTGAGTTGCTGAAGTGGCCAATGGGGGCAATAATCACGCACGTAGATTGGCAGTCCTTTGGTTTTCACACGCAGAAACCAAGTTCTCCTGTACTACTCTCTTTCTCTGACCAATCCCTGTGTAAACATTCTCAGACTTTAGCAGTAATTTCAGGTAGTGTGGGCCCAAAATGTCTTTTTTTCGTATAGAGTTAAAATGTTTCACAACATAAGTCCTCAGTGGAGGAAATTGGGGATTTTTGCAATGTCTTATATTTCCACTCATTTTTGAAGTTCGTAACAGAAAATCTGGATCAGTTCTTAAGCCTCCGTGTATGTGTTGAGCGAGCAGTCTAAAGCAAGACTGTGTAATATATTGCACAAGTTACTTTTTAAATGCAATTTACTATGCATCATAAATACACTAAAACTCCCACTATATAAATTTATACCTCAAGATTATATAAGAAACCAGCTGGATAAATCACTGTATCTTCCAATAGTATACATGAAGTCTATGAATAATAACGAAGAGGTTATATATTGTTTCAACAGAAGGCAAAATTATTTACCACTTCTGTGATAAGAACTTAAAGAAAATCTCAATGAAAGTCATGTGTTATTTGAGAAATTTGGTATATTTCTGATGCTTACTTGTGACCCATCCACTGTTTCTACAGAAAACAGAAAGACAAGTTTTAAATTCTTGTTCCTCATATGCCATTCTTGCAGTAAAGCACAAGTACATATTCTTATCCAGTCTTGTCTGTCGCATCTGCAAGTATTCTGCTTCACAGGTCCAAACCAGGCAGACTGCAATCCTCATTTGATCCATCCAGAACTGACAGTGGTAAAGAAGCATAGCTGCAGAAACTGGGGTTCTGTTTTCATTTGGCTCCTGTATCACCTAATGATAAAAACTGTAGATTCAAGGATCACCAGTTATTTTCTGGGAGAAAAAAAAAAGGCATATTGTGAGCCTAAATCTTCCTGCTTTTTCACTAAGTTTTGGGTTTTCCAGTGGGAAGACATTAAAACCTGTTAAACATACACTTTAACCCTCACCTCTTTTCTTTTTTTCTTTCTTTTTTTTTTTTTTTCTTTTCTTCCCTGTTTAACTTTGTGACATCATGTTTGCCAGCTCCAAAGCAGAGGAGGGTCAGCTGGGCTGATGCAGTGATGTAGATATCATGGCCTATGCTCATGGGTAGCTGAACTACACAGAAGGAAAGAATTTTTTTGTGTGCTGTGCTTCACTCATGGCTCAACTTCTCTCAAGTTATTGATCCAAAATGAGATGTCACTGCCAGCTGAGACATTTTTTTCCATTCTTTGACCAAAACAGAATAATTTTTTCAGCACTAAGGTAAATAAACAGGGTATTTCACACCATTAAATCCCGTTGTTTCAGGCTATCAGCAGATGATTGACTCAGTTTTATTAGGCTATACCTAAGTGACATTATGAAGGTGACTTTATGCGGTGGAAGGGGAACCATGGCTAGATACAAAAAAAGGCAAAAACTGTGAGTGATACTAAAAATAATAAGATCATTGGTTTAAAATTATAATATTAGTAATTTTAAACATAAATAATATTAAAATTTATTATTATTGAACTGGGGGCTCAAAACCGGTAACATCTGAAATGATAGAGGTGTTTGTGATTCGTATGAAGCCAGTGCCAGCTCCTTGAGATGGATGTCACATAAAGGATATCTCTCATAGCATATATTCTATAATAAATCCCTCATGGTCATCACAGAATGAAAATGGCTATGACATAAGAACATCTGTGTTTTGAGGTCAGTGATAACATTTTTAATCCATAGATCTCAAAAATTAATAAAATATCCCAGAAAAAAAGAGAATTCTTGTCCCTGTCTTTTTGGGTTTGAACCAGAACAAAGAAGGTCAGCTGGCAGCCGGTCAGATCACAGGTCTGACAGTTATAGAAATCAATCCCATCTATATATTTATCTCAAGGCTCATCAGTCCCAACTGTGATATAAGCCTCAGCATGCAGAGAGGTACCTCATCTGAGTAATTAAAGGCTTTTCTCTGGTTTTACTTCGTCTGACCATGGTCAGTAAGGTTGAAAGCCTTTCCCTGACAGGTCTGAAAGTATGGGGTTGTGGTGGCTTTTGAACTTTCTTCTGAAAAAAAAAAAAAATCAGAGTTATCAACAAATGCAGCTTTTGAGGTCTAAGAGGCTTTTAAGGAAAATGACACCTTGTGCAGGATCTTTTCCATAGCACAGGGCTATACAGAAACGGTTGGTATGCTAAATACGCAGCAATATTAACAGGATTTCAACTGCTCCAACAAAGAAATCAGGGACAACCTAGACCAAAATACACTTTTTTTAAAAAATCAATGTATAATTCTGATTAGGCTGAGGGGACAGATATGGGGTTTCAGTTACACTTTTGTTGAAAAACAGCTTAAACACAGATCTGCTAAGCTCAACAGGTATCAAAGTGATAAATTGAACTGTTGCAGCTGGCTCACACACGTGCAGCAAAGGGGAGGCATGCAA
>NW_010139704.1:0-25585 GCF_000699245.1 Pterocles gutturalis | reverse complement strand
AACATGCTCAGCTAAAACATCATGTGCAGTAAAGTTCATCATGGGACTGGACAAACCAATGGCACTAATGGACATACCGAGTTTTTATTCTGTATATATATAAAGCTATTCTGTGCATGGACAGGAATATTTTATCTGGGATATCCCGAGATCCCGGTGAAATGGCTGTGTCACTGTCTAGTGCAGCAACATTGCAAATGGCCGAGGGTTTATCCATGAAAACAGGGCTACCAATACTTTTTAGGTGGAGGTGCACACACATAACACACACACTTAGATGTGTGCTACGTAGGTAAAAGCCAATTCCTTTTGGAGCCACCAAAATATACTGAGCACATGGTGCAACTTTAAAAAAAAAAACACAATGAAACAAACAAAGAAAACCCCACAAACAAAAAACCAACCAAACAAAAAACCACAAATGTCATCCAAAACTACCTGATTATTAAAAAAAAAAAAAAAATAAAAAGTGCCTTTTTTCAGGTTAAATGTTGCGAATATTAATTTATAATGAAGACTTTCAGTGGTGAATTTAACCAGACATAATTTTCCCTGTTCTGGCTTTCTTATAAAATACGTCCAGAATAGCTTTTTCCTGAATTTCTAAGATCAGGCTTTTTAAAAACAGGTTTAGGATTTATTATTGATTAGTCATCTCCATAACAGATCTTGCCAGTGTGTACCTCTGGGCACAGTTTTACCTCAAACCATCGATTCTGTCAGACTGAAGGCTCACAGAGAGCCTTATTTTCAAAATTACATCTTTTACTGTCACATTATTCTGCCATTTTTATGACTGTCCCTAAAACACTAGGAAAAACTTCAAAAATCTAGAATATCAACTAATGAAACTGAACTAAAAAAAACGTCCAAATGTCCTTTCTTTCCTCAGAGTACCTAACTTGTTAATAGTGGCTTGTACATACTCAAGATGACTATGTTGAATTTACAACTGTTAATGTTTTGCATTTGTTGCTAGCAAGCCAAGGTACAGATTGTTGACTATCTCCAGTCTAGTGAAGAACTGTGACCCAAAAGCCTGATTGGCCTTGCGAGAAATTGAGAGAGTTCAAAATAAAAACCCTGAAGGCTCCCTTACATTGTACAACAGCAATGTGTTTTCTGTCTCAACTGAACTTGGACTAAATTGTGATTTATTCTGAGGAGCAGGCTACAGATAAGTAAAAAAAAAAAAGTAATCTGGAAACCTTCCTCCCCAAATGGTGACTTTCTGGAAGGTCCTTCATTTAGAAGTAATTTCTGGAAAATTTCTTGATTAATAAAAGCCTGAGAATAAACTTTAAAATAATGGCTTTGTTATTGCTTTGGCACAATATGTTAACAACACTGTGAGCTCTGCCAAACTGCTAGTGCTCTTTCAGGCAGATTATGTCCTTGTTTACATATCCAGCTGGACTGGGGCTGTGTTGATGGTGGTGCTCAAACAATGTCCCCAGTGGGGGTGCCCATTAGGGGAGGGTATACTTACTGCAGTTTACTTTGCTTAAATTGAGTGAGAATGCACAGCGGTCCTCTGATCTTGGGGGCAAAGTGCTGGAATCCCTGCACTTTCTGAAATCTGTTTGGATTTGTTTAATGGGGATGTTTGGACTGCTCAAAAAAAAAAAAAATCACGGTCTGCTAGGTCTCTCTGCAGAACGACTTCAAAGTGATTCACGGGGTCTGTATGGAAGTGAACATAAAGCATAAATACCCAGCTAAGTGTCATGTTATAAAGCCATTTACATTGCACTCCTAAATAAGGATTACATAGGTGAGTAAAATTTATAGCATACTCTTCTTAAAGGGGCATGAGTCTTCTCTTTGCTTTGTCTCTGCTTTCTTTTGGAAGGAGGTGGGCTTAATGCACATGTGTCCTCCTGGACCTTTCCAATTCTTTCATAGGAATGTGAATGGCGAATACCTAAATGAAACACACATTATTTTTTTTTCTACATGCATGTAATTTATATTTAAGGAAAGTGTAAAGTGGTAAAAGAAGGGCAACCAAATCAGTAATCCTACTGCAGAAATATGATGATTTTGCAGTACTGTGCCTATAAACCATTACTGCTTTCATTTTTCAGTTCCTTACAGTTTTCTACTCTTGAATATGAAAATTTGTAACAGTGAACTTCATTATCTAGCAGGCTGAAAATTACTAAGCCAGGGTTACAGTTCAAAAACAGCTGAAATGAAGAATCCCTAGGAAAAAAACAAGGATTCTGTATCCTCCTGTAGGTGTTAAAATGTATTTAGATTGTTTTTCCTTTTCAAATGTCTGTATCTGTTTCTTGCCAGTACACATGAAAAGCTTAGATGATCAAGTTGTTTAGGTGATGCAGTGAATTACTCCCGAGGCACAGATACATTCAGTTCCCAAGTAAACAATGACAAAATACTATGATGGTTTATAGATGTTCTTCGACATTGTTGTCAGCAGCAGACTTGGGATGAAATCCTGGTTTTGGTGAACTGCAGATCTCCCACTGACTTGAGTAGATTCTCCTTCCCCCACTTCTCCCCTCTGGAGTCATGTAACAGCAAATCATTAAGACTTGGCTCGAAAGCACTTCCTCACCCCAACTACTCTGTCAAACCACTTGTAGCCCCAATGGTTACAGAGGTTTCTTTCTTTGGGGTCTACATGGATCTCATAAAAATGAAAGGGAAAAAGGACTGCTTGGATTTTCTTTCCATTGTCCTTGAGAAGTGTACTTCTTTCTAATAAAAGTACTGGATATTTGCCAAGAACATTCTTTTCTAGCAAATCATTTACATGGAGCTTAGGTCTGGATTGTTCAACTCCCCTCCTTCATAGGGGAAACAAACTCATGTCAGAGGAGTGCCAGGCTTTAAATAGCAGGCCTTCAGGAAGACCAGCACCATCCCTCACGTGGGATTAGGAAAAGACAAGAGTGTGTGTCATCGTGGAAGTGTATGATAGCGTTTTTTTTAGAAGGTGAGAACCACACAGGCTCTTGCCTGTTGGGAGTCATTGCAAAGGAGCATAAATCATCTCAAGGAGATTCAAATGCCATTCACTGTCCTTTCCAGGCAACACCTTAAATTCCCACAAGCATCAAGCTTGCCAATTGTGTCCCATACTGAGTTTTGCATCACACAGTCACCAGTGCACAGAGAATCAAATCATTTTCCAGCCTGGCAGACTTCCTTGGCAATGTTTATGAAAGGGTTAGGGCTAGATTCTACTCTTGATGTCTGTACAAGAGTCTTGGGATACAGGCTGCAGAGACTTACAATATCCCCTCCTAGTGAAGTAACAATTATAGAAGTTCATTGAATCATTAAAGGTGGAAAAAACCTCAAGGATCATCAAGTCCAACCATCAACCCACACCACCTAACTCACTAAACCATGTCCCTAAGCACCTCATCTACACATTTCTTGAACACCTCCAGGGATGGTGACTCCACCACTTCCCTGTTCCAATGCCTGATCACTCTTTCAGTGAAGAAACTTTTCTAATATACAGCCTAAACCTCCCGTGGTGCAACTTGAGGCCATTTCCTCTTGTCCTGTCACTTGTTACTTTAGAGAAGAGGCCAGCACCCACCTCACTACAACCTCCTTTTAGCTAGTTGGAGAAAGTGATAAGGTCTCCTCTCAGCCTCCTCTTCTCTAGACTAAACAACCCCAGCTCCCTCAGCCACTCCTCATAAGACCTGTGCCCCAGACCCTTCACCAGCTTTGTTGCCCTTCTCTGGACCTGCTCCAGCACCTCAATGTCCTTCTTGTGGTGAGGGGCCCAAAACTGAACACAGTATTCAAGGTGCAGCTTCACCAGCGCCAAGTACAGGGGCACAATCACTTCCCTAGTCCTGCTGGCCACACTATTTCTGATGCAGGCCAGGATGCCGTTGGCCTTCTTGGCCACCTGGGTGCACTGCTGGCTCCTGTTCAGCCAGGTGTTGGCCAGCATTCCTAGGTCCCTCTCTGCTGGGCTGCTTTCCAGACACTATCCCCCAAGCCTGTAACATTGCAGGGGGTTGTTGCGACCAGAGTGCAGGACTCAGCACTTGGATTTATTGAACCTCATACAATTGGCCTCAGCCCATCGGTCCAGCCTGTCCAGAACCCTCTGCAAAGCCTCCCTACCCTCCAGGAGATCAACACACCCACTCAATTTGGTGTAATCAGCAAACTTACTGAGGGAGCACTCAATCCCCTCATCCAGGTCATTGATAAAAATGTTAAACAGGACAGACCCCAAAACTGATCCCTGGGGAACACCACTGGTGACCGGCCACCACTTGGACTTAAACTTAATTAGTTTATTGTTTCTCCCAGTATGAACGATTAGTATCTTCTCCATGGTAGAATATCCTAATTTTAGATATGAGATTAAGTAAAAAAGCATTTTCCTTTATTTTGGCATTAGGTTTCAGTTTTCCTAGGTTCGTGCAAAGAGATGATGCACTCACAAAAATTTCCTAGAACAAGTTTTAGTTGGGAAAGCAATCGGTACAAGAAAGATAGACCCACAAATCTTGATTTTGTATTCAAAACACGAATCAGTTGGTAGTGATCTTAAGATGATGATGTTGCCCAGCATGAAAGCTGGCAGAAGATAACGGAAGAGTGGTGGAAAGGTGAATAAGCCTGCTCAGGCTGAGACAGCGACCAAACTGTTGGCCTTCATGCAGAGCTATCATTAATGACTAATGAAAGATGGAAAGTAAAAACCTCACCAGTCAGGGACAGGGGGCCATGGGTTCCAGGTTTTTCACAGCAGTGTCTTTCTTGGGAATGCTTTCTGTGTCGATATCCATTCCCTGTCCATCCTATCCCTTCCATTGACTCTGGGGTTTCCTCCAGCTCTTCTCCAGCCCCACCAATACCGGTGGTTGATTTGATGAGCAGAGCTGGGCTTGGGTTGCTCTGCCCAGGACTTTGGGCACGTTTCAGCCCTTCGCTGCTCAGAGTTTGGGTTTCAGCAGAGGTTATTTGCATGACTTGCCCATAGGAAGTTCTTGCCTCGCCAATTTATTGGCTGTGTAAGAGCTGTTGTAGGATTTTTCCCTCAGGTAGTGTTTATGGCTCATTTGTCAGTCTGAATTTGAATACCAATGGTAAAAAAGGGTCTTTTTGTATCTGTTCTGTGCCATGTTGAAGGGCAAGCCATCAGTTAATTTATATCAAAGTATGGACTTTTATGAAACTCAGCTACCTCAGGACAGCTGTCTCTGTGAATGGGTGTTAAGCCTTTCTCATTTACTACAATCTCACTCACCCGGACAGACTAAAATATGTCTCCTAAAGCATCTGACAGGAGCTGGGCTTCTCCTGCCACTGGGCAAGCTGACAAGTAGAAGTCCGAGAAGGATGCTTGAGGATGGAGGTTTGGGGGTGACATCAACAGCTCTTTGACCTTTGCAGGTGGTCCACTGCAGACAGGAGTAAGGATTGCTGATATGCCTGACTGCAGTGGTATAAGACATGTTTAATATTGACATGCTTGTTTCAGAATAGAAGTTTTCTTGGAAATCCCTTAGGATTCTGCTGAGGTTTTATGGGCTCAAGTCCTCACAGACAGAAAAAAAAAAACAGGTAGAAAACAAGGTAATTTAGAGATTAATTGCTAATAGTGTGATACTTGACAGTAGCAAATAAATAGTTTGCTTTATATCTCCCTGTTTGCCTCACTAACTACACAAATACAAGGAAACCTTCTAATAATGTGTAATATCTGGGGAGGTGGCATTCTGCTGGGATTGCACAGCTCAGCTAAACCCAGGCTTTACTCTTCAGTACTTGACATCTCTGCCATCTCTTCTGATTGCACAGGGTAAACTCATTTCAGCAAGAATCCACCCACCAACTATCTTACATTTTATGACCTCATGCAGTAGTTCCTGTACCATGTACCACACTGTATGAAGCCCTAGCCAGCCAACCAAACTCACCCTCCAGACATGTTGTTCCCTTTGCAGTTCCAGCCTGCAGGGTGGATGCTAGCATATAGAACATAGAATGATGTTTGGGATGGAAGGGACCTTAGAGATCATCTAGTTCCAACACCCCCGCCATAGGCAGGGACACCTTCCACTAGACCAGGTAGCTCATATATTGCAATATTCTCTGAAAGGGTGGACTAAGATCCTACAAACAGATGTGCATATGGAGACAAGAATCTGTACCAAAAAAAATCTCTCTGCCCAGGGTGCAAACCCAAGTGATTTTGATAGATTCAAACTTTCTGGTGATTATGGACACAAGTCACTGTTTGCCCTGCTCATGTTCACTCATTCTCTGTCCTTAAGAAAAGGCAAAGGAGACTGTTCTGACTCACCAGCATGAAGTACTATAAATCACTGAAAACTTTGCCAAGCATTGGTATTTAAAAGAAAAAAAATAAAGAAAAAAACAAACTGAAACAAAACATAAAGTCCAATTGAAAGAAAAAGTGGAGTAATGATCTCTTCTTGAGCAGGTGTGCAAGCCTATAGGGAGAATTTTAAATATAAACATTGCAGCAATGGGAATTTTAACAGAAGAAAACTTTGATTCTCCTTTGTTTGGACTGTATTGCTGCCACCAGTATTTGTAGGTGCTCCTCAAAGTAGTGGAAGATGCATGAGATGTGAGGGTGTCGTGCATTTTCAGGAGGGAACTGGTGCCCCTACTTCTTACAAGGCAATGCATTGATACTAACCACAAATGTGCTAACCCAGCTGCCCAGCTGGCTGAAAGAAAAGGTGTTAAACAGCAGCTGTCAAACTACAAAGGAAAAGGCGGTTCTTAGACTGGGAGAAATAAAAAGAGTTAATAACATCCCAGCCCAAAAAGCATCCCTTCCAGTATTCCTGACTCACTTTCATGAAACTCTTTTGGCATTTTTTTGGCTTTATTAGATTGAGATCCGTTTATTATTCAGCCACTGGCTGTGTGAACTCAAAAAAAAAAAAATTTAATTCATTTCTCCTGGCATTGCGAGGAATCCTTCTGGTCAGGCTCAGCTGGGGGCAGATGCAGCAGCGTCCACAATGTCAAGGGGGAGAGAAGGCTGTACTATTTGGGTGGTGCTAATTGGAGTGAGACAGCCCACTCTGTGTACCCCAGTAAATCTGCTCGTGTCAGCTGAGATGCCATTAGCCATTGAGTTTGAACATCGATGCCCGGATTTTTGGCAGGTACCCTCTATTGCCAATATTAGTAGTTAAGTATCTAATTATTCAGTTGCATGTATAATTCAGGGAGGTGCATGTATAATTCAGGGAGTTCGCTGTCCAAGACACTTTCGTAATTTTTGTTCCCTGTGGTGTTCATGAGCGCAAAATCATGAACACTTTTTTTTTTTTTTTGTTATTTTTGGTGGTGAAAAATGTGCTGCGAGGAAACGATGTTGGGATGAAGCCCATTTGAAAATCTGTTCCCCAGTGTTTCAGTATACAAATGTACATGTTAATGCAGTGCTCTGTTTTCAAACCTTGGAGCGTGGTTCACTACTGCATTACACCAATATGAAATCAATCACGTTGTACTAATACACAACCAGATTAACCCAGAGGTGAGTGAAGCTTATTGTTTGCAAGAGCCACTTGCCAAAGCAAAAGACTATCTATTAAGAAAAAAATATCCTTATCCTCGATATGGAAATTTGGAATTTTTAATGGCTAAAATGTGAATGAGAAAGTTAGGCTGCATTTCTACATCCCTTTGTTTTTACAGTATAAAATTTCCAGAATATGACGAAGAATATATACAAGTCCCAGCCAGGTCATAATTTAGCATAAAATAAAACAGACATTTAATCCTGAGGAAAAAAAATGAGAATGGTAGAACTATCAAACTATGTGTGCAATTTCCTTGTGCTCAAATTGCATTTTCTCCCTTCAGAGTTATACAGAACAGGGTCTTGCCCTCTAGATTAGAGACTTTTGCATTAGAGGAAACTAGGTTATGTCTTCCACCATCAGGGATAGAAATTATGATCTGGAGTGCATTTTAGCCAGTCACTCTGAAAAATGTTAGCCCAAGGGGGTAATAATTAGAACTGTTTTTGTCAGGTGACTGCATTTTAAGCAGTGATGTGTCTGAGAATCTAGCAGAGGGGTTTAATATAAATATAAATTTTTTTTTCAGTCAGCACTGTTGCCAGAATTTATTTCTTTCAGGTTTTTTTTTCTTTTTATTTCGAAAGCAAGCACTTTTCAGAAATTATCTACTAATGTTTAGCATTATGGTGACCCGATAATATTATTTCCTTCAGAAAACAATAATTCAGTGCAGTCTGTGAAGTTCATACATATAATGATAAACTAGCCCATTATTTCTTATATTCCCAAGCACATATGCATAGAAAATGCATGCAAATAAACAATAGTTTTTTCCCCAAAAAATGTAAAATACTTCCAATTTAATGTAATGGTTTTAATTCACACTAAGAAAATAAGCACTGAAGAAGAGAAGATACCAGAATTATTGTCTTAATGATAAATAGTTTTGGTTTTCTTTTGAAAATTGTGTTGCTGTTCATTGCCCCTATATGAAGGGAGAAGCAGGACCAAATTTGGGGAGTGGCTGGTTGTTCTGGTGCCAAACTTGACTTTGAAGGGATGAACCAGTACTGAAGTCAGATGTTGTGATCCCATGAGAGGGAGTGGATGGCATCTGTTTGAGCAGGGGTGTCCACCCACATGGAGCAACCAGCACTCCTGGCTGGAGGCTCAGCATACTCATCATGAAATCCCCCGGGCATTGCAGGAAGGATGAGAAACAGCTTCATTTCTTTTGTTAAGCGTTTACATAAAGACAGAAGTGTTTTAATTGATGGCAAGAGCTTTGTTCTTGTTTTAATGAAACCTCTCAGTCTTTGATTACCAAACTTAACTCCTGAATAATTCATTTACTTTCCCTTTTTCCATCTTGTGGGTATTTAAGAAGTTGTGCTGATGTGAAGACAGCTCCTAGCCTGCAACTGCTCTCTGCGAGAGCTAGCAGAGAGGATTTAATGATATCACTGGCTTTGTGCCAGGCTCTAAATATTGCAAATCAGTTCTAAAAGTGGGATCAACTAGGAGCCTGGACTGGTGAAAACAAATCTGAAACCATGGTCCATAGGTTTTTATCACTTGAGAAAATCCAATCCCACAGCACGTGCCCGAATGAACTTTACAGCTTCACTTTGCAGATGGGATGGATGAGTTCCCTGGCTCCATGTAGAAACATTCATTACACTTTTTCACCTTGAAAAAATTTAAAACTAAATATTAAATTATCATTTTAAAATTTGTGGAGATATGAAGTGTAGACTAGGTCCATATATTTCAATGCACTTGTTTGTCTCTTCTGCCCTCATAGGTAGGATGCAGCTCACTCCTAAAGAAGGTTCATGGGCCAAATCAGTTTTGCATTACTCCTGGGAACAGTCCCATGAGTTTCAATAGGTTCCTTATTTGCTTAAAATGAAGAGGACTTGTCTTTATGTCATTTCTATAGACAGGTAAAGGTTTTCTCTATTGTATTTGATACAGTTCAATTAATTATGTTCTAACTGTACACATGAAGCATGTCTTTTGAATTCATTAATTATTTATTAATTGTAATTTCTGAATCATTAGCAAATCATCTAAACAATCTAAATCTATACTTAGATATGCATACACAGTGTGTGTATTCTTCTTACTAAAATGAGCAAGAAGTCCGGTTCTGGAATTTGTGCAAACCATTATTTACTTTCATAATTTTTTAAAAAATATTTTTAAACACATTAACAACACTCCACCTCTAAACCTTTCCTAGCTCAAGTTTATAAATTTGCTTCCTCTTACAAAGACATGTAGACAATTTAAATATGAATGCCTTTCCTTCCTTTCTTCTTTTTTTAAATAAGTGCTATAATAGAACTACCAAGGTTAATGTTTGTCCTTGCACCTTCAATGAATCCATGGTAAGAATGCTTTTTATTGCTCTCCTATAGCTAAAATTGCTTAGTCCATGCTATCTATAAGACACATCATTTTTCAAACTAAAACTTCCAAGTTTCATCAGAAAAGAGCATATCACTCCTGATGCAAAGAGAATTAATATTAAAATACATGGAACATACACCAAACCACCTTTAGAGAAATAACCTCACACTTCATAAAAGACGATAAATCTTTTGTTTAGGAAAATATAAAAAAATGCCAGCCTAGTTCTCCTGAAAGCTTAAGTGTTTTTTTCTGTTAATCCCAAGCAATTTTAATTACTTTAATAAATGTACTTACGTGCCTATAGCAATTGAAATGGTCTTTATTTTGGCAAAGGGATTTTAAAGGGAGATGTTAATTTTCTGTAATAGTTGAATGTTGACTTTTAGGAAAGGAACAAGGTAGGATTGTACAGGAGGGGTTGTAACAGGAGGTTTTATCTCCAAAAAAAGGGAAATTTCATCCACTGTTTCCAACCAAGGTATGGGGCATGCTCATTGAAATAATTCATTTTGGCATTTCCAGCCTTCATGTCAGTCCGTTCTTTGGCACTGGCGTACAACCTAAAATTAGCAAAGATGTGCTGGAGAAATACACCAGCCTTGCTTCATTGATATGCTCATTAGCAAGCTAATTCTTGAAATAAATTAGTTTTGTGTCTGAAACATTCAGTGGAATTTCTAGCCTATTGGTAAGTGTTTCTGAAGCTTGCCCCACAAAGCCATGTCCTCATTTGCCACTTTCTCCCTGATATTCCATTAAGGAATGGAAGCCAAAGAAGGAATTTACTGAAAGAGCTACAGCTTTGTTCTGGAGGGTTTTCCATCCCACATCTTCTGCCATCTTTTACAAACCATATTCCTGGCCCAAGATCATCTGCTCTGATCCAGATGATGTGCCTAATATGAACAAGTTTACAAAATGTTCAGGGATGTTTTGGTTATATTCATTATAAGAAATTGTGACTATTTAGTTGTGACTAGTTATTATGCATAGCTGGTACAACTTTTAAGCACAGTTAAAGCACTTTACACCTTCAGAGAACTTCAAAACAATCACCGTCCTCACAAAATATTATAGTTCAGATTCTTTCTACAGCATACATGGAGTAAAATGTTTCATGGTTTACATGAGGTGCGAGACAAGGCATGGACAGAGATGTTTATGTAGCCTGAGGTGTAACTCCACCTAGCCGGTTGCCATTGGCTGGGAACTAGAAGGAGGTACCTCTATAGATCAGCCATAAGTTTTGGACAGATGAACTATTCCTTATCCACTACAGCAGACCCCCAAGTTAACTCACCTTTTTGAGGAGTTTGAGCTGAAATCACTATCTCCATGCTGAAGCAAATGAGGAGCATCCACACATTTCTGCGCTCCAGGGAATGCCATCTTCCAGCAAAGGATTACTAACACGTAGATTGGGAATCTCCAACCACTCTACCTGCTTTGCAAAGGCAGTGTGCTTAAATTATTACTGTCAACATTCAAAAGGCAACACAGTTGTTCTCCTTGTCTCACAGCTCTTTCCTTATCTCTCTCTACTGCCCATCAATGACTTTGAGTTGTCCTGATCAATGATCTTACCAAAAACTCCCTCATCCTTCCTATCTTTGGTATTTTCATCCCCAGTAACATTACTGATACCAGTGTGTTTGCGATTCACTCATTCTTCCTGGATGAGTCCAGCCCATTAATATAACTCTACAGTGAATACAAATACAAAACATAACTGGAAGAGGTACATGTATGTCTTATTTGCTGATCACAGCTCAGAAGACTGGGGTTTTTCACTGGGTTCCTCTGGAGGGTGTAGAACTTCTATCCCACAGACCTACCCTATGGTACTTGGGGGAGAATACAGGCTTTAAGAGACAACTCTCCTCAACAACAAAAAGGTTAATTTCAGGTATAGCTTTAACACTGGGTCAACCTTCAGTTTCAGTAGGTTGCCTTTTCCTTTCATAAAACTAGCATTAAGTACAACAGTACTTTTTTCCCCTCTTTTCACGAGTACATCCAGTGTTGAATGAGGGTTTAAATTCTTATTTGTCCACTTATACAGACATACTGTTTTCTAATGTACACAACTTGCAAAAATTTAAAGAGACACTGTTGAAATGTAATCCCCCTTTAAGGGTTCTTAGTCCTTTATAAATTCAAGGTATGTGCCAAGCCTTTATATGAATTTTCTCATAGCAAATACTTCAGTACTCTCTCTGTTAGGAAAAAATAAAAATTAAAAAAAAAAAAACACCAATAAATAAATAAATGCCCAGATGCTCACAATTAATCCTACCCTAACAACCAGTGTGTGTCCAATTAAAGACATTAGCTAAAGAAGAAAGTTGCCTTGTCAAGGTTGTTATGAGAGTGAGTTAAAACCCCATGATACTATTATGAGAAATGCAGTCATTTGTACATCAGGGGGTGTTAAGCTAGCAAATGCTTCAGGATCTACTGGGATGAGAGGTGCTGTAATTGAGAAAACACTGAAAAATGAGGCAAATGTGGGATTTGCAAGGAAAAGAGAAGTTATTTGCTTGCCAGTGTGAAGAGACTCATGAATTGTGCCTGGTAACACATAAACTGAAGGTGAAGCAAGAACAAAATTAGTATTAGCCCACAAAAGCACCCTTATAGTGACTAGAATGAACTTTGTCATCATTTATAACATGGAACATAAAAGGGAAGACTACCTAGAAAAAAAATTATAATTTGTCCACCTTAGAAAATGGGCTATTGAAAAAAAAAATTCAAATAGGATTCTTTGCAGATTGCACTTCTCTGAGCAGGTGTCAGGTTTCTCACTTCATAGGCAAGACCCTGGCAAAAAAAAAAAAAAAAAAAAAATCTATTTTCTTACCTGAAGTCAAAATTCAACAATCAGAAGAAAACATTGAAAGTGGAAGTGAGTGGGTTGAAGTGGGGGTTTTTAAAGTTTTTTCAGGAGAAAGCTACGACCAGCTTGAACTGGCTTTATTCCTGGAGGTGGTTTGACACCTATGTTTTTCTCAGCTCTGGCCTTTCCTAACAATGGTTAGACTTTTGTGAACTGGTTTACCTGGAACAGAATACAAAAAGTTTGAAAAGAACAAACAGGAAAACATACAAAAAATAGTAAAGAAAATGTCACTTTATTAAGTTTTCACTCTAATGGGGGTAGTGCCTTCTTCATGTCAGACACCTCACATTTACTGGTCCTTGTTTATGAGTAAAAGTCTACAAATAATATACTAAATAAAACAGGACTGACCCTTTAAACATAATTCCTAGCTTCTTTACACCTGTTGTTTTTGAACTCCGACCACCATGATCTCCAAGATCAACGCTAATTAAAATGCAATTGAACGTTATTAAAAGAACTGAAGGCCATATCCAAAACCTTTGATTCTTATTTTACACTTAGGTCCTGGTCTTTTTTAGTTTTATGTATGGGACTGATCAACAACAATCTGATAGGTTATTCTTATACCCATTGCTAACACTTAAAAAAACTCCTGCTCTTAATCCTTGACACTTAAGACTGAGTCACAGCGCTACAAGGACAAATGGCTTGCTGCCTTCCAATTTGGTCCAAAGGGAACAAATTTTCCAAAATGCTCGGGCTACAGATTTCCATATTTCCCTCCCTGTACTGGCCCTTTAGATGAGAGAAAATTGCATTTAAATGAATGAGCAGTACTTGGATGGGAATGTGTGTTACTGGTAGAATTTAAGCATCAGTTTGTGCAAGGGATGTTTTGCAGAACATGGACCACAGATTCCAAGCTTCTGTCTCTTTGCTCAGCTGCTTCTACGCTTAAGCCTTCACACAACACTTCACTCTAGCAGCAATTTTCACAGAGCTGGAAAAATAAGCATCTGGTCGAAACAGGTCATAGTGACAGGATGAAGTTGTGGACTGGGAGGCTTGGCATGAGAGACTAAGTAAGCGAGAGGAGATCTCATGCTGCTCTCCTTATGCTCTTTACACTCCTTTAGCATTGGAGGAGTGTGCTCTAGCCCTGCCATGATGTTTGTAGAGAAGTAAAATGTGTCAGAGAATGTCCCTCTCTCTTCTCTAGATTTCATGTTTGCTTTTTGTTTGTTCTTTTTTAGTGAAATAAGAGTCATTTAGGCAGAGAAGCACATGGATTTCATAGAATCATAGAATCATAGAATCATTAAGGTTGTAAAAGACCTCAAGGATCACCAAGTCCAACCGTCAACCCACACCACCCAACCAACTAAACCATGTCCCTAAACACCACGTCTACACGTTTCTTGAACCCCTCCTGGGATGGTGATTCCACCCCTTCCCTGGGCAGCCATATGAAATTTTATTTCGTATTTGACAGTAGGTTTATAATGGGAGCTTTGTGCTACTTTTGGATTTCTTTTTGCACTATTACTAAGGTGTACTAAGAAAGAGAAACACTTGCTCAGCCTGTGATGATAAGGTAGAGCTCCAACACATGATACCTCCAACACCAAGCATCTCATCAGACTCACATAGGCCTGGCTGGGTACATGCAAACAAGGTTTCCAATAATCCAAATATATATAATCCAAAAATGTCTGTAGAATATATATACCATCTCAAACTCAAAAGTTTGTGCAAATCTTCCACTCTGAGGAAGCGTGAAGAAACACTAAAAGGCAAACAGATTCATCCACTGTGTCTAGTGGCACATCTTTTTCTTATGCTAAAACATCTATGAGACTCAGCGGACCACAGCTTTGATTTAGGATATCAAAACTCATGTTCCCTTTTCATTTGGTGTTGACTAGTATGACCTAAAATAACAAAAACTGCCATAAGCATTGTGCATCGGGTCCTCCTCTATTCAGCTGTCTTAATTTCAGCAAGAACTTAAAAATAACAAAAACCAACTTTCTTTGAAAGGACATGTTAGCTGTTTTGCCTCTATGGTTACTTTTCAGGCTGTTTTAATCTGGTGGATAAGGCCAGCTAGATCCTGAGCTAGATGTTCTGCTCTTTGGTTGAAAACTATTAATAATTTGTGTTGTGTTCACACAACTATGTGTAAGCTCTGCACTGTGCTGATGACAGTAGTTTGTCTGCAATTCTCTTCCCACCATTCTGTTATGCTAGCATTTTTTCAGGTTGTTGTTTTATATAAATTTGACTCAACGGTGTTTTTCTTGGCTACACAAGAGGTAGCCATCCAAGAAACAGAGCCTTATTCCAGGACCTCAGCTGACATTTTACTTGATGCTGAAACAAAAGCACTGCAGCCAATAAAATAGAACCCTATGGACTGGGGCTGCAGCATAAAATCCCTGAATGGACCCAATGTAAGACCATATTAGAATATAGCCACTAACTTTGGGAACGTTAGGGGTATGAACTGGTTATTCCATTAGACTCCAGGCTTCTACAGCAATGGCATAAGAAAAGACAATCCTAACAGCCAAGCAGATATTCTTCAAAAATAATATTCAGAATGGCTAGGAAAAAGGCTAAAAAATCCTCAGAACCGATAGAAATTTCCATATAATATTTAAAGACAAGGTTTGGTTCTGGACAAAGCAGTTATGCAACATTCCCAGCTGTATAAAACTGTGATTCTACATCAGGAGGAGATCTGAATTCTGGATTCTAAATCAGATGCTTGTGCCCAAACATCTAATGGACTTCTTTAAACAGCACAGCAAAACAGAAGGGTGTTAGTTCCAGGTGGGGGAGGTGTTATTTCATTTTTTTTTTTCCAAATTGTGCTAATAAAATCTTAAGAAGCCTTTTATCCCATTAAAGGTTATGTTTTCATACATGCTGTTTACGCTTTCAAAAGGAACAGTATGCAACTCCCGATACTTCATCATATAGGAAGCACTTAAAATATCCAAGGCTGCCTCTAAAACAAGCTTTGAAGAGCAAGAAGTTTTGCCAATCCCATTTGATTTTTTTCTTGAGGAAAGTGCTCTTTTATTAACACCCTCCCCTTTCCTGGAGTGGGTAAAAATGGCCTCAGTATTCTCATGGGAAAAATGAACATTTCCCTAAAGCTTTGAAAGATATAGCAAAAACCCATGCTTCTTGCCAAGAACAAAATTGAGCAAGTCTGAAATGTTTAGAGCTTCTGATTAAACCTTCAGTGGTATGTTTCTCTTAGACAAAGCATTTGTCATAAGTAGCATGTCTGCTAGAGTATGATTTATGCCACTGGACTGAAATTGGCTGAATAATTTATGTTGTTTATTGTTCAGTAAAGATTTTTCAAAAAAAAAATAGAACAAGTAGTGTGAAAAAATGGGAGATATACAAAAGTATATATTGAGGAATGTCAGTAGTCTTAAAAAAAAAAAAAGGTATTTTCTACATTTAAAGTTAATAAAGTGAATCTAAAGGGAAAGCACACCTTACTCTACAGACAATTCTAATAGGTAAACAATGTCAGCATTTTCAATTAACCAATTGCCTAGGAAAAGCTGACAAATAGGTGTGAAATGAGGTGAAATTACTAGGGAAACACTTTTTTTTAAGGTACTTTGCTTTGTTCCTTGCAGTGCCTTGCAGCAAAAAAATTAATTTAAATATTGAAAATGGAAAGGCAGATATATTGATTTAAATTTGCTAAGAAAGTCTCCAAATCTATTTCCTCTTTCTCAGAATAAGTACATAATGTATATATAAAGATGTACATGTGAAAAATAGATATTACATATATAATACCTTCAACTTTTCTACTCTTTATGTGTGAATCACAGTTTATTAGAACCTACCACTATGTGTATTAGCATAAAACACACAATTTGAATTGTCAGTTTATAAAATTTTCAGAATGTATGATTATGGTTCTTCTCTTTAAATTTTTACACATCTTGTATGATTTATTTTATCTGTTGAAACACTGGTTTTATGTTAACACTTTTTTTTCATTTTTTTTTTTTTTAACACATAAATTTAATACCCTGAGCCTATTGCAGAGGCAAGCTTGCAGACAAAAGGATGGATGGATGGATGGATGGATGGATGTGCACAAGGGCAGGGGAAAAAAAAAAAAAAAGGCATGTGGCTTAAGTCAGCTGAACGTATTTTGCTGATACCTCCCTGTATACTGTGGCTAAAAATATTTGAAATGTTTACAGGCTGCATAATATATATGTTTGACATATTAAAGCAGACTCCTATCAGCTGCTCAGTAACCATTCCAGTGAAACTCCTTAAAAGAAATCAAGCAAAATCACAGCCACCCGTCCACCGTGCTGTTTCTAATTTGAAGGCAAATTCATCTCTGACATGCAGCAGATTCCATGCAGGTGGAAGCGAGCCCCTCACTACTCCTCTCTCTGCCAGTCAAATTATGTCATCAGTGAAGGATCACTGGTTTTTAATGATACGGTGGCCTCCATACTGAGAAGCAGGTCCTCGCAGAGCAATATGCATAGCCAATAAAATGGCTGTCACCAAATTACAATTGACACTTAACATCACTAAATCTGCGGCATAATTCCTTGTGACAGTTGCATAGGTATATTAGAAGAAAATAATTTACTCCAAACCCAGCATGTAAGACACATTTTCCTTGAGTGTAATTCGTGTCACATTTACAGTAGCCAAAGCCAGCAGTCTCAAGACAACCTTAATCTGGGAAGAGAACACAGATACTAACATGTTCATTGAAGTATGATTATTTATGCACGCAATAAGCAAAGCTAGAACAGTTGTTCATTGTAGGCTTTAATTGTTATTGGGGATTTTAATTGTTATTGGGTTTTAAATGAATATTAGCCTCTTTTGCTTTAGGGATTAAGAAAACTATAAACACAAAGCAACATTTCAAATGGAAAACTGGCATCATCTGGAAACATCTTGACGTTTTTCTGGACCAGAAGCCAAATATGAGCATATAATTCCTGACTTCCATTCCTTGCTCTCCCCACATAACCCATCACTGTGAATTTGAATATCTGCATGCCTTAGCACATATTACAGCATCCTATGTGTGTTTGACTCCAGAGATGCTAATAGACCATGTGGGCTTCCTCTGGGTGATGGTGTTTTGAACAAAAGGTAGAAGAGACAAAAAAACCACTTTCCTCTGACTTACCTGTTTTGATACATTCACCCAGAGAAAAATTTTCAGGGAGAATCTGCTCCGTCTTTGTAAGTATATATAAATGTGACAGAGCTAAAGGTCTTCCCTCCTCAGGATGAAGTCGTTTGAATGCCTGGTGAAAATGGGACTGCAAAAATTCATTCCAACTTTTGTCTTCAGGCAATTCACCTTTGGCCCAGTGATGATATGAGTCTTTCTGTAGATGGGGAAGGTATAATAAGTCAGGTCAGGCAGTCTTTGGCAGGCAGAGGTCTATTTGTTAGCAGAACAAAGCAGGTGTAGCATTTTGTGCTTGATTAGCTCATCCGAGCATGAGAATTGCCCTAGTGGAAGCCCTCAAGGTTACACACGAAATATACTAGGCAAGTGCTCGTTCTGCAAATGACCCCTCTGTACAGGTAAGTGGGTTTGTTTTAAAAAACCCAAACATGAGAATATGAACCAACGTGTGTGAATTTTCCCTTTGTTACACACCAGCTGAAAAGTGGCCTGCAAATTAAAAGGCTTCAGAGGTCTCTGCTTGAGTGACTGCCCTCTGACGATGAAAAGCATCACACCAACATGAGGGTGTCCCTCTTGTGCCATCTTTTCCTTTATAAACCACCCAGCAAAAATTAAGGCAATTAGAAGCCAGCGCTAGGAGCCTCGTCCACTTTGTCCCATATGCTATCAGATCTGAAAAATTAATCAGGAAAACAATTTTTAAAATTAAAAAAAAAAAAACCCACCAACAAAACAAACCAAAAAAAAAAAAATAAAAGAGAAAACAAAACCAATTTTTAAAATAAAACCAACAAAAATTACCCAGAACAGAACAAAACCAAACCAAAAAAAAACCCAACCCACAGTACAGAGTGTAGAACCCTTGTACCCTTTCCAGACAAGGCTGTGCAAACACCGGGCTCTTTCAGCATCTTCCCAGAAGCTCAGCACATCTCTCCTGAGTGACTGTGGCTGGGAAAAGAGTGACTCTGAAGGTATGGGTTTGCTGCTGCTCCCACCCTGTGTCAGTGGAGACAAGGGGCATCCTCAGCCCACTCAGATGTTGTTGGAAATCCTTTAGAATGCCACAGATCAGCAAAGTGACCCAGAAACATTCTCTGCAGTCACTGACCTTTGAGCAACCCAGTGTCAGCAAAGGGATGGTTAGGTTTTCACAGAATCACAGAAGGGTTTGGATTGAAAGGGACCTTAAAGCCCATGCAGTTCCACCCCCCTGCCATGGGCAGGGACACCTCCCACTAGACCAGGTTGCTCAAAGCCTCATCCAGCCTGGCCTTGAACACCTCCAGGGACAGGGTATCCACAGCTTCTCTGGGCAAAATAAGGTTTTTTTTTCCTTTGGTGGGGGTATTTTAGGACTGCAGCTTTCGGAGCTCATGGAAACCATAGGGAAGTGGTTCCTCTCCAGGCAACAGTTGACTTCGAGCACCTAAGCAATAGTGTGGAATTCCTGTATTTCAGTGAGGCTGCTTGATGGTGCAGCATGACATGACCGTCATCAGTGTGGGCAGCAAAATAAGGACTCCATGTGTTTTGAAATTAGAAAACAGTGTGGGATGTGGTGGTGGATTATTTTTTCTGTCTAGACAGGCAGACCTGCTTCAGGAAATATTGCTGTTTCCTAACCATCTCTGGAAAGACCTGACTCCATGGCATTCCAAGGGGAATTAGAGTGGTGGCCTGAGCTTAGGAAGAGTTTTATTTTTCCTCCCAGTAAATCACCAGAACAACTTGACAATGCGAATTCTGAAAACAATTTAAGTGGCACAGAATTGCAAGTAATGGCATTTTGCAGAAAGTAGTCCTTAGCTCTCAAAGTCAATACCCACCAGGGTCCAGATGTAGTAGCTTTTATGGAGCATTGCATACCAGAGGAGGATTTTTTTAATCTACTGCCTTTGTTGTGTTGAACACAATAGCCCATTGTATTTAAGATTTCATTATAACAGTTATTTTACAGCTGGCTCCACAAACTATCTATGAGCATCTCTTTGGAGCTTTTATAATTTAAATAAGTCAATGCTCCATAATTTACCTGCTTTTTCAGAGCTGCTGAGCAACCATAACTGGTATTGAATCCAATATACAAAAGTGTCCCAGTGATATAAAGAAGGTGAATTTCATTATTTGTCATAATGCAGTTTGAAAGTTTCCTTTCACAGAGGTTGCACTGGAAAGACATTTGCACAAAGGGCTGTCTGTGGATGGCAACACCAAAGATGTACATCCCCAGCACTGGCACTGAAGATGCTGTCATCAATGTGAGAAGACCAAACCCCACTATTACTCTTTGGAAAGCTATTTATTTGCATGCCGACGGACTAAACACAGGTGTGAAGTGGGAGACAGGAATGAGATGAAGGGAAACAAAAAGGCAGACCAATATGAACACGTAGCTGGAGCATCCACCTGCAACTTGTCACTGCAAAGGCAGAAGAAAAATATCGTGAGCCAGAGAAAGATTCAGGAAGAGCAACTCCAACACAAATAATTTAGCAATCAATCATGAAATGTGCTTTAATCTTTAGCAATAACCAAAGAACTTGGACTAAATCCTTAATAAACTTGTTACAAAATACTGCAATGCAGTTTAGAAGTAGGATATGTTTAGAAACATATTCATCTTTTTATTGGTGTAAACTTGCGGATGTCCTGGTAAACACAATCAAAGTGATACAAAGGCTTCACAGACAGCAGGTAGAATCTAATTTCTACCTACTCACGTTGCCAAATAGGGTCATATTATCACTGCCTTCCAACCTGAGTTGATTTGTCACACAACACATGGCCTGTTACATCATTGCCTAGCAAACCTCATTGGCAGAATTTCTACCCAGAAGACATCTTCTTCAGTCACTGTGATTAGCAATGTTGCAAGAGAAACTGTGGAGATCTCTGGTGGGAATACTGTTTTTGTAGAACATTTATCGTCGACTATCAGGGAGAGACCCTACTGTGCATGTACATGTATACATGGGCAGTCATTGCTTCTCCAGCTCTAATTTCCCTATTTAAAAATTGTTAAAACCCACAAATGCTCTACTGAAGCCACTGATTACATAAAACTTCTGACCTGCTCCCCAAGCCTCAGTAAAACAAGTTGTTCTACATTTAACTGCTTGGCCAGTATAACATCTTGCTCTCTTTCCTTCTCCTTCCTTCCTGTTTCAAAACCAAATTTCATTCCCTTTGAAGCCTGCTGTGCCTGGCTGGACCTCTGTGAAATCAAAACTGCTCCAACATGAGCTCTTATTCTTATACAAGTTGGATGTTGGGTGGGAGTTTTAGCTTGCTGTTGGTCTACCACTTAGAGTTCTCTGACTTTCCTGTGCCTCATCTTGAGTCAGTGGCAGCTCACTGGCCTGGGAATTACAAGGTTGGTCTGAATTTCCTAACTGTTCTGTATTGCTTCTTCTAAAAATAGCAACATGTCCTCTTGGACAGTCCTTTCACATTGTTGAAGGGAATGGCACCATTTCCCAGAAAATGTTGAAAACTTGCCAGGGACACGGTACATGTTAGAGTAAGATTTTGAAAAACAGAGGACCATAGCTGAAAAGTTTGTGTTTCTGCTCACACTCACAGGACATGGGGGACAAACAAATTATGTCTGTCTCTACAGATTCAGGGTCGTGAGTTAGAGTTCATCTCTAAAACTTCCCTGGAGGTTCAACCTAGTTTTTCCATCTCCGCCGTCAGGAATGGGCAGAGCAAAGCCCGCTAGTCCTACCAGTTCTACTAGTCCAGTCTAGGTTATCCCTGCTCAAACCTACAGTCCTGCTTCATCAAGAAGTGTTAAAATAACCTATTTTTTTAGTATAGAAACATCAGAACATATTTTAGAGGCCAGTCATCTGATTCATCTGATGTCACATAAAAAACAGGCTTAGGTGCAATTTGAGTAACCAAAGGAAGATCCTGCCCAAAAAAAATGAAAGATCTTTTGGAAAAGATAACTGACTCACTT
The DNA here is from genome assembly GCF_000699245.1 of Pterocles gutturalis. Classification (NCBI taxonomy): domain Eukaryota; kingdom Metazoa; phylum Chordata; class Aves; order Pterocliformes; family Pteroclidae; genus Pterocles; species Pterocles gutturalis. The sequence goes on along the minus strand of NW_010139704.1, from coordinate 3,614 downwards.
GGACAAAAGAAATGAGATAAATCACAACTAGCTAGGCATCAAGAAAACACCTGATAGTGTGACATGTAAAAACCATTGGTGAGTGGAGAGGCTGGGGTTGGTGTAAGAAACATTGCTCTCGATTTCAAATACTAAAATGGTTTAAATGGAATTACGGTTTTGGAGGGAAGCTTACTGGATTTTATCAAGATTCTTCCTTAGGAACAAACTTACTTAAAACGTTCATTAAATTTTAGGGGAAAAATTGGTTTGTGGTGATAACAGACACTTTGGTGGCATCTTCAGTACAGAGGGAGAATAAAGGATATTTCTGAAAGATTTGCATGACCCTGCCACCTGCAGTAAGAACAATGGGATGAAATATGGTAGGAGGAGATGAGAAGTCATAGTGTTAGGTACTTTCATCAAACCCCAAATGAGTGAATTTGGGGAAAAAATATGGCCCCTTGTTGAGGTCTGTGTATATTACACAAAAATTCTTTATATGGTGTATTGTTTGAATTTTGACAAATTACTTCTACATCCCAATCAGGGAGAGATTGCATCAATGAGTGGCACGGATTGTGCCCTGGATTATAGCATGACAGTGAGAGGGGCAAACCCAGGTTTTGTCCTCGGCCATCCCTGTTCTCTTGGCGACTCACTGCAACCTGCAGCGTATTTTCAAAATTCAGAAACTGTCACTCCAGCAGCAATGGATAAAGGTTCTTTATACTCTTTCTCTCATCCTACTGGGTTCCCACATTAGCACAAGCTGGAATTTGGCACAGAGGGGCTTCTTTTTGCAGAGATGCTTACATCTATTTTAGGAACATCTGCTGTAATAAAAAAAAAAAAAAAGTGTGGCACATACTCCATGACTTGCCACATAATCCTCCTGTGGCAAATAACTGAATATAAAATAAATCTGACAAAACTAATAAACTACAGAAACATCAGGAATAATAATCAATAATGTAACTCCGCTTTTAAGGGATGAAGGTCACATTGTGGCTAATTGCAAACATTGCAACCCAAAACATCACAGCTCATTGTGAGGCTATAATTTTAACTTCATGCTCAGTCAGATCACATCAATGGTATGAGGCTCACTGACCTTCTGCTAGCTGGCCAAGATCTCAAACAATAGGCGAATGTAGCCATTATTATACTTTCTAGTGTGGTGGTTGTTAAAAGTCCTCTATTTTTTTTCTAAGGAGTCATCAGACGATAATTGCTAATTGAAACTACATCACAAGGAAGTGAATTCTGATATCTGACAACGAATGCAAATATTTGACTTAAACACATTAAAGGCAATTTAATAATTAGGGATGTATCTGCAGTGACGTACATTGGAGGATGCTTTAAGATCTGTATGTGGAGAAAATTCAGACAGCAAGTTTCCAAGTAGTACTGCAGAATAAATGAATGCATTTTCATGTCTCAGATCCTCTTGGCCTGTCTTAAAATCTTGGGGAGGCAGCTCAGCAAACAGAAAGTGTTCTCAGAATCTGTATGCACTGAACATAATAAATATTAGATGAACAATGCACCTATGTTTCTGTCTTTCACCCCTGTAACCTCTCTGACCTGTTAGAAAAAATAAAATCAAGTCATATTTTTCTTCAGTTTTTACAGAATGTGCTCTGTACAGTATGAGCACAAGGGTTAGCATATATCTAATAGATAGCTGAATGTGTCAGATAGATGTATCAGCCTTCTGTGACCTGATGCTATACTGAATTAATAGATTATGTGATATAAAATGTTCAGACATACAAGGAGTTTTTGAGTATTCCATAGTACCAGCAAAGAATGGGAGAAGTCTTTTGTCATTCCTACCATCTGCAAAAAAAACTGGGAATCATACAGTATACACTTATCATTTTGTTGCATTCTGCCTAGAGAATAGGAAACACCAGTTATATGGTACATGTCTTTTAAAGTTCCCCACAAAATAGCTCCACATTGTCATGCTAGGAACATAATTATTAATTTTTATTTTTTAAATTTTTTGTTCTGCTATCTGTTCAGAAGTCATGAAGACAGCTAATAAAAGGCTGGCCAATTAATGCTACGTGTTGTTTGTCATCATATGTCTTAAAGGTGATATTTCCAGTAACCTTTTAGCAAGAACACGTGGCTCCACACTAATAGACAGTTGGCTGTACCTGAGCCCCGTATTCTGGATTTCTTTACACCATCAGCTTTACACCTCACAGCAAAACTTCAGGTTGAAGTAAGGGTCCACCAACCTCCTGCTAGTGCAGATAAACTTAAAACAATCATTTAAGGCAGGAAACAAGATGCATGCCTTAACCTTCCCAAGTGAAAAATAAGGCATAACTTTATTATGAAATCCTTAACACGGTGCCTCCCAGGGTTACAGCAAGTCCAGAGAGTTCTCATATGCCATTTTGGAGACCTACCTTTGAACCCTCAAACAGTCGGAATGATGGGGGATAGAAGTGTGTTCTACTCCATGCCAATGTGAAATGCATACCTGTAACTCACACAAGCTCAAAACGGGGATCTTACCTGTTATGGTGCAAAAAAAATCCAAAGGCCTAACAACAATCAAAAATTGTAACGTAATCCCCAGAGGCAGACATCTTCAGTTCTCTGTAAAGGTGTCCAGACTGGTACAAAAGAGAACATAAAGCCCATTTCAGATTGTGCAGAAGAAGGTAGCTGATAGGTGGGGATGAAATGAGATGGATATATTTAACATTCATTCCTGATAGAAGCTCTCTGCGAAGCACAGGAAATCCTCAGACTTATTTTTTTCAAAAAAATTAAGGAGAGAATGGGCTCATTTCTTTTTAATCTCATCCAGACTTTTCAAAATCCTCAATTTTTTTTTTCCTCTTTCTTTTTCTAATAATTTTAGAATTGATTAGTCTTATTGCTCTTTCCTGCCAGTTCTTGCTCTTCATTTCTATTGTGGAAGAGATCTTTGTGTGACGCAGGTAATGCCCCCAGCGTTTGATCTTTGACCTCCACTCAGAGACTGTTTTATGTAGAAAAGCCCCATGCTTATTGCCGTTACTTTCTTTAACCTACTTTTTCACCTTGAAGTGTAAAGGGTCACAGCTAGGGCCTGGCTCTTATTACAGTCTTTAGATGAAGCATATCCTATGAAAAGAACTCTGTTTTTGTTTCTTGGGAATTATACCTTTCAAGCCTTTGAATTCCACGAAGATAATTACTATTTTAGCCACCTTTTTGTCTGATATTTGATGCTACTGAGTGGAATAAATTACTTATCTAACAAGGAGGGTTAATTGGTAGTTGCAAGCCAATGTGCATGCTCTCTCCTAACTCCCTTACTATTTTTCTTAAACCTCCATGTGAACTATCACCCCGCAGACCACCTTGTTTTAACCCTTCCCCTCGTCACAGCAGCTGTGGATGACTATTTAATCTCGATTATCCCAAACTGGACCAGGGATTAAAACACTTATGTGCCCATAGCTAAGAGATTCATAATAATGTGAATCTATCATGATGTGTATACAGGGAAGAGGGGGAAACTTCAGAAAATAAAATATTTTCTTTCTCATTGAGGTCCTTGAAACAGGCGCACCACCTTGAGAAGCAACAAGTATGTCACTATTATTATTAATAATAAT
>NW_010139703.1:405-672 GCF_000699245.1 Pterocles gutturalis | reverse complement strand
GAGCCTCTCCGCGCCGTAATTCATTAGCGGGGATAAATTGCCAGACGTGGCCCCGAGCTGGTGGGGATGAGCCAGTGATTATATTTAAATTCTCTATAATTGATTCGGGGAAGAGCTGCGGTGACAAGAATTAATTGATCTGCAAATTTATCGGCGAGATAAATCCCGCAGTTATCGAAAAAAAACGCGCTTAGCTGCCGGGGACGGTTCTGTCCTCGGTACCTGGGGGTGTGTGGGTGTCCCTCCCCCGCTTCCCCCCGCCGGAGC
>NW_010139703.1:0-306 GCF_000699245.1 Pterocles gutturalis | reverse complement strand
CGGCGGCTGCGGCACCGAATTAAATTCGGGTGAGAAATAATTTCCCCCTTCCTTCCAGGAGCACCGAGACCCCCCCAGCCCGGGAAAGCCAAGCATCCCCCCGCACAGAGCGCTCATACATCTCAAGTACAAAACACCGTTTATTTTCCACCCCATGGCGCAGGGGGGAGGGCCTGGGGAATAATTTAGCATGCATAAGTAAAGGTAATTTTTTTTTTTATAAATACGATATACAAAAATAAAGACAGTATTGAGATTTCCAGCGGTTTTAACTTTCGTGACATAAACAATTTTACCGATGCGTAG
>NW_010139702.1:0-239 GCF_000699245.1 Pterocles gutturalis | reverse complement strand
GCATCCTGGTGGGTCCACTTGTGCATGCGGAGACTGGAGCAGTGGTTGAATCTCTTCCCGCACTGGGAGCACTGGTAGGGCCGCTCGCCGGTGTGGATGCGCCGATGGATGTCGAGGTCTGCTGTCCTGGAGAAGCACTTCCCGCACTCGGCGCAGGCGTAGGGCCGCTCGCCGCTCTGGACGCACTGGTGGCAGATCAGGGCTGAGCTGTGTCTGAAGCCCTTCCCGCACTGGGAGCA
>NW_010139701.1:0-11829 GCF_000699245.1 Pterocles gutturalis | reverse complement strand
CGGCTGAGGGGAGCGGGGGGAGGCAGCGCTATGGAAGGCGGGAGCTTCCCGGCCTTTGCTTTAAATGATCTTTTTTCTCCATTAGGCCCAGACAGAGGTACCAGTGCTTCAAGCCGTAGGGTACCAGCCTTCCTGCGGTGCTCCTGCAGGCCTGGGGAACCTGGTCCCGCTTCCTGCCCTACTCCCCACCATGGCGCTGGGACCTGCGGCCTCACAGCAGGCCCTCGCCTCAGTGACCGGCCTGCGGCGGGGGGGGGGTGGGGTTCCCCATCGCCCCAGGGCTGAGGGGCGTTGGGTCAGTGTGTGGTGGCCACAGGAGTGAGGGTTAGCACCAATGGTCACCACAGCCTCGCAGTGCTCAGGGAGCGGTGCCTCAGCCCAGAGGAAACCACATCTGCAAGGGCCGACGGACCGGCCCGCAGAGCGCACTGAGCGGGACGGGGCCGGTTCCGAGAGGTTTGAGCTTTTCATAGTCTGCTCCCAGGGTTTCACCAGCCCAGCCCAGAGATAGGTTCAGGGGAAGAGGGGCTCCAACATACCAGCTCAGCAAACTCATTGCTCGGGCAGTGTAACTCGCTTTCACCTCAGCCCTCTTCTGCTCTTCAGAACATCCGAAACCATCTGTTCCAGCAATGGTTTGATTGGCCTTGGGAATCTTAATGGGGAGCTCTGAGGAATGGCATGACAAAAGAAATGTGATTCTATACTCATCCCAAATGTGTGGAGATACTAGCAAAAGAGGATTTTGCTTCATTTTATTCAAATTTCTACAAAAAATCAAGGGCACTTCAGAGGGTGAAAAGGTTTTTATTATTATCAACATCAAGGAGTTAATGGATTTTAATCTCACTGAGAAATACCTTCTGCACATGCAGTTGAAGTATATCAGCAACAGAGGAATTTCAGGATTTAAAACAACATGTATAGTCCCTGCATGATAGAAGTGCTGTTATATTTGTAACACACATGACAAAGATTTCATTTCTGACTGATGCTGCAATTAAACTGGACCCTGTTTTGCTTAGCTGGTCAGTTTGATATTAAAGGTGAAGAGCAAAATCACGTGCTGCCTCTTTCAGGAAGCGCAGATGGCCTCATCAAGCTGGGTTTCTGCCAAGAAAAATTTATGTGCTGTGGGAGCTCCCGGAGAGGATTTCACATGAATGAAAAAAGGTAGGAAGTCTTGATGTTAAAAGGCTCAAATAGGGACCCTGGAAGCGGATTCTCATCTCTTCCTCCAGCAGAACAAGGTGAATTTCTTGGGCTTTGGCTGGGAGGGGTGGAGATCACTGGCAGCTTCCACCTCTGTGGCCTGGCAAAACTTTGCCACCCTGGAGGAAAACCTGAGACATGAGAGACTTAAACCATTCGATGTGCTGGAGAGGTAGGAAAAAATAAACGTTTGGACCTAAGTATAAGGAAAGTCATTACTGCTGCAGAGCAGAACTGCAGGCAGATGTGAAATAGAATCTGTGAGGAGGTAACTGCTTCTTCAGGAGTCAGAACATTAGACTGCAAATGAGCCTGTGAATATGCAGATTAATGAACCAAACTTCCTGCTACGTACAGGCTACAAGAGCTACAAAGAGCTGCCACAGCCCAAAGATATCAGTAAGAGACAGGGAGGGCCCTGCCATGGGAAGGAGAGATGTCTGGCCTGTAACAAATGACCCATCTCGCAGTCCCTGTACTCAGACTGCCGGCTAGGGAGAGGACCTGGGTCTTTATAAAGGTCTCTATTCAACATCTAGGAGGAGTTAATGGAACAAATGGACATTTTTCTTTTGCGGTTCACCTTTGCACCAGAGCTTTTCCTTACAACACCACATGTCTAAAGCAATGGACAGACTGAGATGGACTGAGGCTAGTGGGAGTAGTTCTGTGGCTGGGTGCTAGGATTTCTCTTGCTGCCCAGGTCTTTGATTTGAAGGAGGTCAGAAAGGTCTTGCAGGTTCCAGTTACCCTTTGGGGTCTTCACATATTGCAGCAAATCCAGCTGTTTTAATGAGGGGAAGCCTTGCTCTTTTTCTGTGAGTTCCAGCAGCTGCTTCATCAGGCTCGAAGTCTTGTCTCTGTTGATGCTGCTGTAGAGATCTGAGGGATCTTGGCTCTTCTGCGAATCCCACATGGCATCTGAAAGCGAAATATCCCTGCTGCTGGCTGTGTGCACGCTACCTAGGGCGTTGTGGAGCCACATCAGGCGCTTCAGCCCTTGAAATGCCCTCCCTTTGTCATGCATGAGCTGGTGCTCTGTCACTGCTCTTTTACTGCAACGGGAAGAAAGGTTTAGTTAGGAAACAAGCACGGTCAGATCTAAGCTCCCATTTTAAACCTGGCTGGTTTGCATCCATCACCCTTCCATGCCTCTCTAAGCTGAGGAAGGAGCCTTGGTGGTGTCCACACATGACGTGGAGGACAAGGTGCCCACAGCCAGCCTGACCCTTGCAAACCCACAGCGTGAGCACTCCTACACAGGCTAGGCTCGGACAACTTGTGAGGCTTTCCTTTTTGTTTTTTGGTTTTTGTTTGTTTGTTTATTTTTAAAAAAAGGCAAACTGGGAGACAGTAAGAAAATCACCGAGCTATTACAGAATTTGGTCTTTCCCAAATCTGGGTTCTTTTCAGAGGTTTAAGTACCAGAATAGAATTCCCTTTTCATCACTTTACTGTTCTAGGATTGTTGGGTTTGATTCTTTCCTTCCAGAGCTGTAAATTGGGAGTAATTTAACTGAAATCAGTGGTGACCATGAAATAAAAACAAACCCTTATTTTCATCAGACATAACAAGAATTTTGAGCCAAATATTGACTGGGGAGGGCAGGCTAATTCTGGGATGCAAATATTTCTGGATTTCAGGCTGTTTAGATAACAGCAAACTGCACCTATAGGATCCCACTGCAGATTTGGATGTGAATGGGAACCTAAAGATGGAATTTTAGGATGTGTCATTTCCATGGCTTGCATTGAACATCCTTACATGGTGTGCTGCCCTGTGTTGCAAAGCTTCCACTGAAACGTCGTATATATTATGCAACTAAAAATGCAATTGATCTCATTTTATATTGCATAGAGGGTTATCTAAAATGTTGCCATATCAAATGTAGAGAATTTTCCTTCCACCATGCCCTGGAAAAATGACAGCAGTGGAGAATACAGCCCATTGAATCAAAAGCAAGTGGTCTTGTAATGATATTAAGTCAAAGGAGGATATTGCTTACTTTTCAGTGTCTTGACATGTGGCAAAACAGGCAAAGAAAAGAATTGCCAAAAATGTCACCATCTGCAGAGATCTCTGGGGCAGGAACATTTTCTCTCTTCTTTGAATCTGCTCCACGGGACAAGAAGCTGACAATATGATCAAAAATCTTTTTTTTTCTCTGTTCTTTCTTTGACCTGACAAAATGAATTTCAGCCTTTAAGCACGGGTAAAAGTGGAGCATTGCACTATGGTACATCATCCCAGGACCTCCCAGCACATGAGACATGTAACATACAGCAGTAAAAGATGAATAGATTTCATAGTATATTTCTATGTTTGCTTGCTAGGAGTCCTAAAGCTCAGTTTCCACTATTGCCTCTGAATATACTGGTTCCCACTCGTATTTGCAAGCACAGGAGATTATTTAATTTAGAATCGACAAAAGACTTTCCTGATAAAAACTTAGCAAAAATTTAACAAAAAGATCAGGATCACTGCCTAAGAAATCTTGTCACAAAACTCAGACTTTAAGACTTGACCACGCAGATCAAGTTAAAAGGCACACACAGCGCTGGGATTTAGACCCTTAATAACAGAACCTTTTATACAAGCAATGACATCCAAATCTGCCACTGCATGAGGGTGACATTAGACGGATACTGGATTTCGTTTCTGGAGAGAACTGGATTTCTGGCTTAGGGAAGTGACAACTAGAAAACGTAACTGTGCAATGATTGTTTTCATCGGAGTTATGACTGCATTCAGTTCTCTGCTCCTGGCGTTGGTGCGCCTCCCTCTACCCATCCTTTCAACCCCACCGCTCCTTTATTGCCAGGTTTATCGCTAAAATTTATGCATTTTTTAACACTAATGACTGTACCCTACTTTTAGGATTGGCTCCAGCCTGCCCCTGTAGTTACTTACTAGCAAATCCTGTATTAATCATTATATCAAAACCTAGATGGACAACAAAACAAAAGTTGCAGCATTTAAATTGTTATGTAAGAATAGTAAAGATTTGTTCCTGTTTAATGAGGCTAGTGATTTTTTGAAGAAGCAGTTTGGGTTAATAAAAAACCCAGCATCTCCTCAAATGACTTCTCTTTATCCCAAAATGAATATTGAATTTTCAATGACTGGATAGAAAGGCAAATTATACTTTTGGTGGGAAAAATTAAGGTTGTTTTTAATAAGTCTGAACCACTAATTTGTGAGTACTTTCCTTGGACAATATGTTCAAGTTAAACTAGACATGAAATACCAAATGGGTATTAGTTCTGATTTAAAAATATCTGTATTAAATACTGATACGTACACATAAATATACATATAGCTGTGTGTGTATTACATGCTGTATGATATTTTAGGTTATGCTAATGTCAAACTCCTGAATAGATAAGCTATACTTTCCTATTCTAATCAACAGTAAGCTATATATTAATTAAAAAACATCTTCCAGTTACAAAAGTAACATTATCTACTCACTGATGGTCTTGTAGAGATCACGGTGAAGTTCTGATCTGCACAGATGTGTCTCCTTGCCAGTCTTGTCGTGATGGTCCAGTCGCAATGATGCCAAAGTGCCTTTCACCTTCTTTTATACCTGCCCAGGAAGCACAGAAACAATAGGAATGATCTCTTCAGCACTTTGTGACTAAGACCTTTCCCCTCTCATGTCAGTGAAATGTGACAGCTCCCTGTTTCCAGTGATAATAAATCATGGATTCTAAAAGGTTCTGTTTAGCTGTGACTAAGGAAAAGATCACAAATTTGTGGACAGTTTCTTATTCCTTTGCTGTCTCTCCTGTTTTGTGCAACTTTTTATCCTAACACAGTGTTCCTGCGCCCAAAGATAATGGAAAAGAGATATTCAAGCCTGCATCTTGGATCAGGAAAAATGTCTCTGATAAGCAAAAGAGATCTCCCTCCTTTGCTGTGCTCATGGACTCATGTATAGGACGCTAAATTTGTGTAGGAGGACTCAAAATCAACAACGCTGATGAACTCTGTAATGCCAGCTTTCATACAATCAGCAAAATGGGACAGTTACTGGAGATCTAACTGAGGAGTGGGTAAATAAGATCCCACTGGATTTTAATGTTCAGTACAAATTTCATTTAAATCCATTGATTGTACAGCAAACATATTTGTTTTAAATCTTGGAAACCGGAAAGATAGGGAGAAGACTTATCAACTGACTAAACAATAAAAATGCAAGTAGTAGCTCAGGCAAAAAGCCAGATTCTGATGTGCTTTGAAACCATACGAGTGGATGCCATGAGAGGTTTTATCCTCACTGGATGGTCTCTAACCAGGTGATTTCAATAGAATTTGGATACTCAGGATGTGGCTGGACCATTAGGCTGAAACACTAGTCTGCTGAAGAAGACTAGTTCCTATTTCTCCAAGTGGAAGAAAGTGAATGTATTTGTCATCTCTGAGGAAAAACTCCCTGGGAAGATTGAACAGATAATTTGCTTAGTGTTATCAGAAGCTGCCGATTCCTTTCACACAGGCAGAGCCATACCTTCCCATTAAACCCACTCAGGTGAACGCAGACACACTGCCCAAAAGCAGACAGGCCCTGTTAGCGGTGCCTGCACGACCTCGCCTGTTCTCGCAGCTTCTATGGACATCACATTGCTTTTTGTTCTATTCCTCATTACAGCTTATTTTGAGCCCCGCTATTTCAGAGCAATCAAACAAGCGTTCCTGATTCCGTTACGTGAGTCCCAATTGTTAAGGAGAGTGTCACTCATTAAAGAGAACAAAGTGTATCACCAATTAAAGATGACATTTGTTAAATGTTGGTAAAACAGGGGCCTGTTTCGCATCGTAGTTTCCAGGGTAGCAGGTACACCGCAGTTACATTGAATTATCTGCCTGTGAAACCAGGGTCTCTTAGTTACATCCTCAAGGACTAATAAGCGTTGGCCAAAGTCATTTCCAAAACATCTGGTCTAATTCATCCTTGAACTTTTCGAGTCTCCATTATAGGCTGGGTTTTCATTGAAGGCAGTTACCGGCGTCTCCACTAGAAGAACTAATGTGACATTCACGCGAGCGGCTGCAGGCAGGCCAGGGGCACTGACACGGGATCGGTCAATGGACACTTGAAACATCCTCTAACAGCCAAACCACACTGCCATGGCTATGCTCTTCCACTGGGTATTTCTTTCCACCCAAGGATTTAGAAGAAGTCAAAACAACCTTGGACATGACTTCCTAACCTCTTCCTGCGAGGTGTACGTGAGGACAGGCTGTGCTGAAGTTATGATATACCTCTGAGAAGCATCCAGTGCAAAGATTTACTGGTACTAACAGTGCGCTAGGGAAGAGATGCTTGCAGGGATTTGTGTCCATGGTTTGCAATGCTTCTAAAGGAAATCTAAAATGGGTTGTTTACACAGCTTATACCACAGCCACACACACACAGCAGTTAATATTTTCAGCTGTGATGAGAACGTTGCTAATTTCACAAGGAGAAATTGTACAAACAGCACTATGGGGTGATAATTTTAGCTGGTATAGATTAAACTGCAAGAGCCTTGAACAGCGTAGAGCGGACTAAGAGCCCATTTTGCCAGGGAAGTCACCAGCAAACCCGGCTGATTGGAGTTTGGTTACCTCGGGGCCTCCCTCCAAGCACTCTGGGAGCCATCAAAGGTTTTAGCCTTGGCTTCAAAGCCTTCGCTCCCACCCTCGGGCTTTTCCTGCTCTGAAGGTCTGACTTTGCATTAGAGGGTGCCTTTGCTGTTCAATCACCTTTTGCAGTGGGAGCGTTTGAGCGAGGAGGGCTGTGCAAATTAAGAGTTTCCCAGTGAGTGATTCTTTTGTTTTGCTTTCCAGTCCTCTCCCCAGGGAGGCAGGTGGGGGAGGAAGGGAATATGGCTTGCTGCAGAGCTTGAAAGAAAAAGGAAAGAGAAAGCCTGGAGGCCCAGTTGAGGGGGAAGTAGGATTGGGGGGGAGGGAACAAAAAGGAAAGCAAATGTGCAAATCGCCTGGTTAGGGCAGGGGGGATCCTCTTGCCTGGGATTTGAAAACTTCATTAAACAAAGACTGTATGGCATCAAAGGGATCCTCTGTCTGTAGGGAGATGGGCAGACATTTGATGAATCTTTTTCGCGTGCTGTTACTCATCAGCAACAGGAGTGTGGGCTCCAGAAGGCTTCGTGCTTCTCAAATGTAAAAATCTACTGGGTTTTTTTTTTTAATTTTTTTTCCCCCTAACTGCTGTTAGCCTAGCAGAATAAAATTCATACGAGCTGTTTTCAGTGCGGTGTGTGGAAAGAAAGCCTCCGCCCTGTTGCGAGGAAACTGTTTGACCACATTTGGATGGTAAATATAGTTCCCCTGAGCTGCTGGTGATGCAGCTGCTAATGAGCCGCTGCTCTCCCTTCCTGGCCTCCCTAATTGAGAGATCAGAGGAAATGACACTTCGCAGCAAACCCGGAGGCCACGAAGACTTTTGCACCGTTACACCCATATCCCTCACAGGGGCCATCGCCAGCCCTCTGCCCCTGGGAGGAAGGAGCCAGCAGCAGCATTGCCTCGGTAACCATTTAAAGGAGATGAAATTCATCTCCTTGAGACAGCAGGCTCCAGGCTACCCCTCAGCTTGGGTGCTTTTAGCTCTTTTGTGTCATTTTGTTATTGCTGGGGGTCAGTCTCGTGCAATCCACAGAGGTGTAAGTAATCGCATCTGTGGGGGGTAGGCTCCCGGGCCAGCATCTGGACTGCGTGGGCAGTTTTAAATCCTGGCCCCTAATCCACTGCGTGCTGCATCATCCCAGGGAGAACTCCCGTCTTCCAGGGGATTAAGAGGAGAGTTGAACAGCAGTGAGTCAGCCTCACTGTTTTAATTTTCCATTTACTGATTTTTAAGCCAGATTTGCAGAAGTGCCTGAGAGTCGCAGCTCTCTCTGAACACAGTAGCAAGGCTAAGTGTATTGTCCTGCAAAACCTGCCCGTGAGCCAAGCCTGGGGCTGGGTCTTTCTTTTTTACTTCCCAAAATAGTCTCCAGATGGAATATTTTCTGTGTGCAAAACAAATTCAAGTGAAGCTGAGACAAAACCTCCAGTCCCTTGTGCTGCTTCTGTAGCACCCGTTGGGCTCTCTGAGCTTATCCCTGGTTCGACGGCATTGCAGTATGCCTGGAGAACTCCGAGAACTGCGACTGAGCAAAAACAAAATAAAAGGAGGGGTGTCTCCCATGGGGCCTGCCTCCCCTGGAAGGGAGCTGGCTGGGATCTGCCCCTGCCAAACCATCCGGTGCCCATCCCTTGGTTTGGCCTGGAGGAGGTGGGCAGGGGGGTGCAGACCCCAGGTTCAGGGGCAGCCCAAAATCCTGCCTAAAAGCAGGGGAGCCCTGAGGTTACCTGGGAATCAGCTGTCTCGTCCCCAGGCTTCATGCTGGAGGGCGTGACCAGTCACTCATGTCTGTAGGACCATGAAGGTGTTTCTTAAAGGATCAAATTAGCCAGCAGCCAGTCTGGGTGTGTCATTTCCCTATAGTGACAGCAAATGGCAGACTGGTCGTGGGGGAGAGCAGTGCATCAGTCTGCCACCATGCAGGGATCCTGGGGCTCCCAGCAGCAGGGGAGTAAATGATTCAGAAGGAGGTAGGATCCCAACAAGTGCAGAAGGCTCACATCTGGAGAGATGGGGATGAGGGTTTAGGAACTAAGAGCATCCAAATGACTTGTCATTCAAGTAAACAAACTTCTTGCTAACTAATCCCCAAGTGCTGAGTCTCGGGGACGTGCTGTGTCCCTGCGCTGGATGCTGAGTGTGTCTAGGTCTATGATGTATAAATTACAGTATGTTGTTTCTCCCTTTACTTGAGGTCTGAGGCACAGTTAAAAGCTTTCACAATGTAAAAATGTATACATTTTAAAAGCGAGGGAATAAGGGACAGTGACTGGTACCCTGTAAACAGAAGAACCGTCGTGATGGGAATAAGCTTACACAAGCTGGTTGTAATCTAAAGATCAGACAATTGTCAGTCACTGCTTCTTTAGCAAATAGCCTTCATCAAGATTAGTCTATTGGCAGGATGGGAGAATGGGTTGAATCCACAAGAACTTCACAAGCAGCTGGCTGAGGTGTGACTGTGTGCTGTCAGCTTTCTGACTGTAGTAGAGGCCTGTCCCCTCAGCCCGGTTCCTGTAGTGTTCATGTCGTGACATTTCCTAGCAAAAGACCTGTAGATGGTCATGCCAGGAAAGTATTTTTGCCAATGTCTCGTTTTGCTTGAGGAGCAGCTCTAAGAGATCCTATTGCTGATAGAAATATTCTTCAGTAAATATTGTCTTGTCTCCCGAAGTATCCCTTACATTTGGCTCACATGGCTGAGGTTTCTCCCAGATCATAATGGCTAGAATTTATTAATTTTCTTGGCCCACCTGTTTAGAGTAGATCTGGTCTTGTTTGTAAGGTCAGTGTTCTCCCCTTCCTTTTACAGAAGATCCAGTGAATGTAAAAGTTCTGTACATCTCCTAAATACTGGACATAAATGTTTTCTTACTGCAAAAGCAAGAGAGTGGCAATGCAGCAAGATTTTTCAAACACTATCTTATAAACTTGGAATAAGGAAGAAAGTAATGTAAGACAATGTAGCTTTCATATATGTGTATATGTATGGATCTATAGTGCTGCTCAGAGCTGTTTCAGGGTCTCATCTTTCAGAGGACAATCAAAATGCTGATTTTTGAATTACTGAAGTGCTGTGTGGCTGTGTTGGGGCATCCTAAAACCCACTGTAGAAATAGGTTGGGTTTTTGGCTGAATACAGTTGCCTCTGTTCTGACCTCTGCCTTTTGTCACCGTTATGTGCCACGTTTAGTTTCTTTATAGTGCCAAAAGCAAACTGAAAATGGATTATGTTTGGATGACATGCTTTTTTACAGTATGTGATTTATAAAGCATGGTGATGGGGCTAAGCCCACATAAGTGCCTTGAATAGAACAGGTAGTGTGTCCTAGATGAGTGCTGAATGCTGCGTTTGCTTCGCAGGAGGTGAACCTACTTCTGAATAAATCCTTTCTTGCCAATCCTGTCATCTGTTATTATTTTCACATGTCATGTATAACTTTGGTATGAAGTTAAAAGATCTGCTAAGATTACAAGGTTGTCCAAGTTGCTCTCTAACTAATATTTGGTGTGTTTTGGCTTCCTTTTTTTCCTTTTTTTTTTTTTTTTTATATATATATTCATTATTGCAAAACTTAAATCATGTTTCAGAGCTATATTAGTGATATGAGGCAGGGTCTAGTTAAGGTTACAAATGCCGATCAGAATGGAGGTGAGCATGGGAAATCACCATCTCAAAGAAGCCCTAAAGAAATGGCTGAACAGCCCCAAGTCAGCTTCCAATTATTTCCTTTCTGTTGCCTAAGGAAATTAGCCATCAGCTAATTTAGATTACAGTGCATTAGATTTCTTTAATTAAAAGCCAGTAACTGTCAGATAACTCTACACATCATAAAGATACATTAGAGCATCAATTACCTCAAAATCCTCGTTTTTCTGTCCCTTGGCCAATTTTAAACCTCCAGAGGATTTTACTGAGAAGAGCCTCCTAAATACTGAGGGATGATGCAAAAGATTTTGGAAAATTGTAATGAATGATAGCAGCTGGTTGTCTTTAATTACAGGGTTTGGTTTGGTTTTTTTTTTACATGCTGGTACAATTCTAGTAGACTGAGGACGCCCCATCCTCCGTACAGCTCCTGCTTGGAAAGCAGCACGTGTGCATTAAACACCTTATCACACATAGTATTACCCGAAGTATTATTAATTATACTCGTACCAAATAAATTTATTTTATCTGTCCCAAGGCAAAAAGGTAAAGTCTGGATTATACACAGCCTGCGGATGTGGCTGCTCAGTGACATTTTGGGAGGTTATTGCGGCAGCGGCCCTGGGTGGGTTTCTCACCTTACCTGATAACCCAGAACAAGAGGTCTGTTATCCAGGGCTCTGCAGTGCAATTTTTTAACTCATGATAAAACTCACGTTATACGTGCTAGCTAAAAAAGCACATCAACACCACTAACAATGCCCTCTGTAACTACAATTCCTCAGTTCAAACCCTCTCACTGAGTGCTGAAAAAAATCACTTCCCTCTTTTGTGCCTCAATAGGCAGAAGCCCAGATATAATATATACCGAAAAAAGTATGGGTTAGCGCCGGTTTGCTCAACACATTTATTGAAAGCCCCTTGCCCACGGGGCGAAGCGGCTGTTGGTGAATGGAAGCTTTCCTGGGTGTAAAGCCTCATGGGGGATGATGCTTTAAAAACACGGCCTGAACGCCGGGCCAGAGAGACACAACAAGGACACAAACCCTTCCTTTCTAGCCAACGAAACACCCTCCTTGTGTGTGCTGCCGTTTCCTGATTCCAGGGACCTGAAGTCTTCCCTCGATCACCAGTTTCTAAAGCGAAATTAAGGCCGAGAGGAGGGGAAAGGCCGCCCCCGAGGCCGCTCCTCAGCGCTCCCGTCGTTGCCGCTGAGGAGAAGCCCGGCGGAGGCGGCGGGATGAACGGAGCTGTCAATCAACGGAACGGCGCCCTCTGATTCGCTGCAGCGGGGCGTCACCTGGGAGAGGGCTGCCCGTATATACCGGC
>NW_010139700.1:643-1652 GCF_000699245.1 Pterocles gutturalis | reverse complement strand
AACAAACAGAGGAGGGGAGCACACCCCTGAGCATCCTGCTGCGCTGGCCCCCACAGCAGCCCCCCACCTCCCAGCATGGCCCTGGGGTGGTGAATGGAGCCCCCTTTATGTGTGGGAGTGGGATAGGGAGGAGGGGTGCATGGGCAGGGAGGTGTTTTGGGGACTGTCACATCCCCAGGGCACAGATTGCACCCGTGCATCACCCTCACCCCAAATGAGGGTCCCCACTCTGCCCACACAGTGGCATGGCCAGAGTGGGTCAAGAGGGGACCTGAACAGTGGCCCTGTCCTTGTGCCCAGGGCCGCAGGGTCCCCTCCAGCTGGGCCAGGAGGGAGAGGGAGGCTGGATGCAGGGGTGCGAGATGGGGACGAAGGTGGCTAACGGTGCAACTAATGGAAAAGCCATTAGACCTTTCTCCTCCTCCCCCTCTTCTTCCTCACTCCACCACTTGCTGTCCTCCTCCACTTCCACCTCCTTTCTTCTCTCCCTCTCGCTGCTCCTCCTTCTCTCTCTCTTCTCAAAGATTTCTCCCTATTTTTGTCTGCTTAGAGCCTTTTCTTTTCCTTTTAACCCTTCCGTGGCAGCCTGAAAGGGAACTCGAGCCATCCTGGCTGCCAGAGGCAATGTCCTCCTGGCCGGCGGTGGCAGCGGCGGGGGCTCCTTCTGCTGCAAAACCATCCAGAAATGGGACAAAAACTTAGAAGAAACCTCTGCTGGGGGGATCAGAAGTTGGGAGGGTGCAAGGAGGGTGTTACTCCACTTTTATTGCCCTTTTGATGCTTTTTAATGTTAAAAGCAGCAGAGGGGGAGCTCAGCAGCAAAAAGCCTGAGGAGGAGGGGGGCAGACCTTCCTCCTACCCCCACTTTGAAATCCCCCCGGTTTCCTCCCTGGCTTGGGCATGGCAGGGGAAGGGCAGTGCAGGACACACACAGAATTTTTGCTCCCTCTCCAGCTGTGCTTTGGGCCAAGCCACTCACCCCACGATGGGGGGGGACCCTCAAGACCAG
>NW_010139700.1:0-575 GCF_000699245.1 Pterocles gutturalis | reverse complement strand
AGCGACCGGGGTCAGCCCCCCTGGGAGCCTGGCTGATGGCTTGGGGACCTGCCATGCTTTCGCGGGCTTCTCCTGACACATTTCTGCTCCCAGCCCTCCCCAGCGTGTTCCCCACCCTGCAGCCCCCCAGCCCCGGAGGGATGCCGCTGGGGGCACCCTGGATTTTGGGAGGGTGTGGGGGGGAAAGCAGTTGCCAGGGTGACAGCATCCTCCTGCAACATGGAAACCACGGTTTCCATGGAAACCCTTTTTTGCCCCAATTATTCTACCACTGCCACATCCTTTAATTTGCCTTTATTATTTGCATTTTTGTCTTCCCCCCATGCTGCGGCAGCCGGGTGCCCCCCCTGGGCAGCCCCCGGGGCCAGGTCCCCAGCAGGACCCTGGTCCCCACGGCGGGGCGGCAGGTTCGGGAAGCAGTTGCCCCAGCAACAGAAACAGGGCGTTTCTGGCAGTGGTGGTCGCCATGGGGACGGGGATGCTGACGAAGGCTTGTGAGGCTGAGAAGACAAATTGCCCTCATCATTATCTCTGGGCTTGTCAATCAAACATATTCCCTTATTTACCTCGGCGAG
>NW_010139699.1:0-1501 GCF_000699245.1 Pterocles gutturalis | reverse complement strand
GACCACCCTGAGGAAGTATTTGTACAGCGTCTTGTCGCTCAGGTCGATGCTGGTGGCGGAATAAGCGATCTGGGGGATGTCGAAGAGCTGGAGGAGGTTTTGGACTTGGATAGCAACCGAGCTGGAACCTGGACCGATGACCCCCGCGATAGGCTTTTTCACTCGGGTCTGGGGCTGGGGCTGGGAGTCGGAAAGGCAGCGGGTGCCCCCGTCCCTGTCGTCCCGGATGGAGATGAGGGAGTCCCGAATGAACTCGATGCTCTGCTCCAGGGCCACCGAGGAGTGCCAGCAGGAGTCTCGGATCTCGCTGCCCAGGGGGATGTTAGGTAGCAGGACCGGGTCGGCGGTAATTTTATCCAAAGTGTGAAACATGGCTTCGACTCTCTGGATGCCGTATTGCTCCCGGATTTCCCCGCATTTCCTCTCGGGCACTTTCTCAGCAGGTGGCTGGTGATGGACAGAGAAGAGGGCCCCGATGATGACATCCCCGTCCATCCGAGCCACCGACCGCTGCGAGGAGGCTGCGGAGAGAAGCACCTTCCTCCCGGCGCTCCTGGGCAGCACGTCCATTTCCAGGAGCAGAGCAGGGAAAAAGACCAGCAGCACGCCAATCATTTTGTTGCACGATGCCATCCAGACCCAGGTTACGAATTTCATGGACTCCTCTTGCTTGCACATGGTTTAAGGACATGTAGGAAATGGCATCCGCTTCCCCCCGCCAGCGCCCAAGTTGCTGCAAATACCATCACAGCGAAGTCTTACAGCATCGCTCTCGAAGGTGCCCGAGCAGCCGTCATCCTAGTGGCTTTTACCCTGGTGGCATAGAAATAGGGGATAAAACGCGCTAATCGGGAAACCGATGTCAAACCAGAGCTCGATAAAGCAGCCCCACACAGTTCGAGGAGATGACTGCTCTCGCAAATGCTCAGATCAATTTGCTTCTGTAAAGGCTCTCGAAAAGAAGCTTCAGGAGTGATTAAGATAAGTATTTATTTGCCTTGACATACAATCATGCATACTCACACACGTTAAATTTATCTGACCCCTTTCGTGCCCACTTTTCAAGACAAGGCGACAGTTTCCCGCACCTTCAGCCGGCACACACCCTCCCCTCCGCCCCGGGAAGTTTTGAAAGTTTCCCGAGGCAGTGAGCTCAATGGAGAAGCGTCCT
Organism: Pterocles gutturalis; assembly: GCF_000699245.1. Taxonomy (NCBI): domain Eukaryota; kingdom Metazoa; phylum Chordata; class Aves; order Pterocliformes; family Pteroclidae; genus Pterocles; species Pterocles gutturalis. The sequence goes on along the minus strand of NW_010139699.1, from coordinate 330 downwards.
AGCCCGGCCCCGGCGGCCCCAGCCCTGAAAGCGGGGTGACAAGCACTTCTCGCATTCTGACCACCTGAAAGCATCTTCCTCAGCTCAGGAATTTCCTTTCCCAATACAGAAAAGGGGTGAAAAGAGAGAGCCAGCAATCTGCCCTGTCGGCGACCGGTCATTTAAAGGTCAGCGAAGGGAGGAAGAAAGGAAGGGCTTTACAGTTTAGATTAACTTTTCCGTGTATAGGGGGCAAAACTGCAATTCAGCCAGGGACACCCATATGCAAGAGGGGGGAAAATACATACTAGTTACTAAGGCAACGGCGGGCAAAGCCCTGATGTGCCTCAC
>NW_010139698.1:0-496 GCF_000699245.1 Pterocles gutturalis | reverse complement strand
TGTTAATTCATCTTGTGTTGACAGCAGATTATTTGTCTGAAAGCTTTAACCAGCTTTCTTGTTAATTCATCTTGTGTTGACAGCAGATTATTTGTCTGAAAGCTTTAACCAGCTTTCTTACCAGCACTGAATGTGGTTTTGTACCTCTTTGCTGCACTTAGTGGAAAGCCCCGAGATGTTAGAAATAACCCAGAGCTAGTATCCGCACAGATAGGAGGAATCAGCTTTATTTCATTTGCTTTGGTGTTGCAAAATTGTCACAGCCAAGATGATAACTCATGCTTTTTATTAGGTTCGTGTCTGTTTGAATGTTTTCATGGGACAGTGACTAATGGATGTGCTACGGGAATCTCCTGCACCCCCACTGCTCTCCCTGGGCATTCTCACCTTCTCCAAGAGAATTTCTACCAGCAGGCACAGCTCACCCATGCTATCCAGATGGTACTCATTAGGATAAATTGATTAGAGATAACTACTGGTAGGAAGACAGTTCTAA
>NW_010139697.1:0-12692 GCF_000699245.1 Pterocles gutturalis | reverse complement strand
GCTGTGTTGCCCGGGCCCTCCTGACGGGCAGGGCAGGGTGGAAAAGGGAGAGGGCTGCAGTGGGCACCCCCTCCGCGCCCCCCTTCTCGGTTTTGGGGGGTCCGGGGGCTGAGCTGGGCCCGTCGTGTCCCAGGGCCGCGTTCTTCGAGGTGAGGCCTTTCCTGGGGGTCCCAGTGCAGACAGGGGATGCTGAGGGGTGTGGGGTGGTGTCAGCTGCCACAGTCAGGTCGTGGAGTAGCTGAGGTCTTAGGAATATCTATTCTGTTTGTTTGTTCTAAGTTTCTCTTCAAGCGGGAATAGCTGGTAGGTCGTGGTTCTTGCATCATATGGGCCTTGGGTCATGGCTCGCAGCTGTCCCAGGGACTGGTTTTGAACGAGTCTTTTTATGTCTTTCAAACAGTCTGATCAGTTTAACTCATTGGTTCAAAGTGTGATTTGAATGCTGTTGTAATGAGCAGGTTCATTGCAAATTCCTGATTTTCTTTATTCTCACTCAATTCAGGATTTCCCAATTCTGTGCCAGACATGTCTTGGAGAGAACCCGTATATTCGAATGGTATGTGCCTGTCTGACAGTACAGTCCTTTCCTCTGTGTTGGCCCTAGAACTGCTGGGTTTCAGGGACTAAAACAAGCTTGGCTATAGGAGGAGCTGCCGAGGTGCATGTGCACTCCTACTTAGTTGGTTCTGCACAACGGGATTGGGTTCTGGCCATTCTTGATATGTGGAGTCATGGCCTTAGGTATGTGATTTAAGAACTAATCAGTCAAAAAGGAGAGCAAGGTGATACAGTCCAATATCTAGAGTGCAGGAAATACTCGAAAACAAAGGTTTGGTACTGCTAAATTGAGTGACATGGAGAACAGTGAGCTGCTGAAGTATTAAATAACTTAGCAGGACTTCTAAAATGTGAAGAGTATGCACCTGTAAAAGTAAGTTAAAACTGTCTTACGAGGTCTGTCTGATGGTAATTCAAATCCTTGTTTGTTGACTTTGGTTTTCTCCATGCAGGATGAGTCAGTCTCTTTTATGTTGCTTTTCTCTGTGTTCGGTCTGGTTGCTTATGACCTACATTTACATTATCTGTCCTTTGCATTTCCATTCCACCGAGTTTCCTGAGAGAAACTGTGACATTTTTGTGAAACATAATCTGACTGTCAATAGAGACTGTCAGTTTCTAAACCGGTTTATTTTCATGTACTTATTTCACATAATGATATAATCTTTGCTTAAAAATTCATGTTCCATTTCATTCTCACCTTTCCTTGGTGCATGAAGTGGGGCCTATAGTACTGTGTTTCTAATGAATCTTTCCAAAACAAAAATGGATTGAGTGTTATTTAGGATTTCTTTTGTCCTGTTGACTTGCCAAGGTGTAAGCCCAAAGCGCAGATGTGGGTGAGTCTGAATGCAGTATAATTAGGGAAGAAACCACTGTGCTATAACATCAGTGATATGCTTCATGATTTCTGTTGAATTGATGATACTTCACATTTTCTTTTATTGTTTTTGATTATGTTTCAGACCAAAGAAAAATATGGAAAAGAATGCAAGGTATGTTTGTTGTCTTTTGAAGAAATAACATCTAAATTGGTGTGCATCTGGGAGTAATACATTCTAATGTTACAAAACCTGTTGTCTTCAGAAAAGTGCTTATCTGGGTTAGCAACTTGAAATGTTTCTGTAACTACATCATTTTTAGGTTAGTGCACTTTGTTAGACAAAGTCAGTTGGTCTTAAAATACTAAAATTGCCGAAGGCTGTTCAGACAGATTTGGGATTTGCTCATGTTTATCAGAATTAGGTTTTGCAAATATCGTGCTGTATTTGAAGGTGTTTCAGCTTTTTAAATGATCTCATATTTTCTTTTGCAAGTTTGCTTTTACTCATAAGTGGCGTGTAAATAACTAACTGGAGTTTACATTTTCTTTGAATATGTTATTCATGGCTAGGTGCTGATTTGTGTTAGCTGACTAAGAGAGAAGCCTTGCTTATTTCTGAGAGCAAGAAATATTTAGTGTTGTCTTGACTGAGGGAAATTAAAGGCATTTTTTGCCCTTTTTATTAGTTGTTGTCTGAGGCAGGGAGAAAGTATGTGTTGAAATCTTGCTTCCCTTCCTCACGCTTTACATGCAGCAGAAGCAGATGCATTGTTCCACCAGGTAAGACAGGGAGCAGTAGTTGTCTTCTGGACCAAAAGGCTCATAACCTGTCACTGGGTGTGCTGCTATGCTGGTGACTGATTGACAGATAATTGGTAATTTATCTCTAATAGCTCTATACTGACATCACCTGGAATGAAGGAGAATTTCTTTTTTCCTTTGAGTAGATCTGCTTTCAGCATGCAGGTTATTGTAATCAATCAAAAAAACAACAACAAAAAACCTTCTGAAAACTTTCTCCTGTCAAAGTAAGGCACTAAACAGAGAGGAATATTTCTTGAGGTCTGAATCTTAGCACTAAGATGAAGGAGTTGTATTTTCAGTTTAAATATTAGAGGTGTTTAAACTTTCAGTTTCCGTGCAAGAACCAGAATGGTAGCTTCATTGCTGTGTGATAATGATACAAGTGTCAACTTTCTGTCTTTCAGATTTGTGCCAGGCCTTTCACAGTATTTCGCTGGTGCCCTGGTGTTCGTATGCGCTTCAAGAAAACAGAAGTATGCCAGACATGCAGCAAGCTTAAGAACGTCTGTCAAACCTGTCTGCTTGACCTGGAATATGGTGTGTACCAAAACATGAAAACTAAGAGAAGAAGCTGGTCTGCTTGTCTCTGAAATTAAAGTTGGTGAAATGTCTTTACACGTGTGCATGTAATTGGCACGGTTGTCTCTAGACAGTTGTGGAGAAGAACAGGTCTTGGTGATCACATCTCTTCTGAGGTTCAGGGGTATACCTGAACAGCAGCTGAGTTATCTCTGACTAACACACAGTGCAGTAACTATTTCTGCTCTTTCAGCTTCTGCTTCATATGGATTTGTTGGGTTTTTTTGTTTGTTTCATTCTAGGTTTGCCTATTCAAGTCCGGGATGCAGGACTCTCCCTTAAGGATGAAATGCCCAAGTCTGACGTCAATAAAGAGTACTACACCCAGAACATGGAGCGAGAGGTACGAAGGTGTAGTTACAATCACGCTCGCTGTGTGGATGTGTATAAGGGAGGAAAGGGGAGGAATGACCTAGCATTACCTTAAAGTCATTTGCTTGCTCTGATTCTGTGCATTAGTTTTCAGTGGTAATATATGCATAATTATTTGTGCTTTAACTTCTGTTTAGATATCCAATTCTGATGGCACTAGACCAGTTGGTGCGCTAGGAAAAGCTACTTCTACCAGCGACATGCTGCTGAAGCTGGCTCGGACCACTCCTTACTATAAACGTAACCGTCCTCACATCTGTTCCTTCTGGGTGAAAGGAGAATGCAAGAGAGGAGAAGAGTGTCCCTACAGGTACAGATACAGCTTAAACAGTTGGTCTGTTCCCTGTGGTCAGGTACAGCTCCCCTTGGGGTTTGAAGAGCAGGAAATGCTACAGGAGATGGAACCCTGTGACGGGGGTCAGCGCAAAACTTGCATTCAGTTGTCACGCAGCGCCAGTGAATGAATCTTTGTTGTGGGGAGTTAGCTGCGAGGTCTTGTGTTTTGCCAAAGCAGTGACTGCAGCTCTGCCCTTGCATAGCTCATTTTTTCCCTTCATGGTGTCAGTCCTCTCAATCAGAGATCTTTGTATTTGAACAAGAGGCCTTTTGAAATCCAGCTCTTGTATTTTGTAGTGTTGAGTGCTCAGCTGTCAGAAGTGCCGTTCATTCAGAACTTGAGGCAGTCCTGGCTGCATTTTAAGTTCTCAGGGCTTTTTGTTCCATTTTGGCACGTTTATGTGAGCAAGGTTAAGTATATAAGTGACCAGAGGCCTTTGGAAGGGAGGGTGGCAGTTGTAGTAATTTTAACCTGACACAGCTGTGACTGGTGTCGTGATTTGTTTTCTGAACCTTAGACATGAGAAACCTACAGATCCAGATGATCCTCTGGCTGATCAGAACATCAAAGATCGTTACTATGGAATTAATGATCCTGTGGCTGATAAACTTCTGAAACGAGCATCAACCATGCCTCGTCTAGACCCCCCTGATGACAAGACTATCACTACACTGTATGTTGGAGGGCTTGGAGATACTATCACTGAATCGGATCTCAGGTGTGTTGGTGAATTTGCATCGCCTTTGCCTTTTTATGTGATGCTTTGATTACTGCTCATCTTCAAATGAGGAAATCTCTCTTGGAAGGAAGAAAATAAATCTGGTTTTCAGTTTTCTTAATGGTGAACTGCTTGGTGGGCAAGTGCAGAGGAGTTGCCAGCTTGTTGGAGAACAGATAAACAGGCACATTTCAAATGCTTTGGTTAAAATTTCTCTCTTTAAAGATGACTCATCCTTCTGAGCTGTTTGGGATACTGTGTTACATTTTTTAGAAGAAAGTCCCGTAGCCTCTCTCCAGCTAGCTGCTGAGAAAAGCTGCTGTGGAGTTTTTATTGTTCCATAATTGCACAAAGGAACAAGAGACTTGATTTTTTAATGGTTAGTCTGAACTGGTGATGGAGAAAAGAAAGGATCTGAGCATATCTATTTTAGCACATAATGAAATCCTGTGTACCCTGTGGTTGTGAGGAGCGGGGTTTCATAATTGTTTTTTTCCCCCCATACAGAAATCACTTCTACCAGTTTGGAGAGATTCGGACGATAACTGTAGTGCAGAGGCAGCAGTGTGCTTTCATCCAGTTTGCCACCCGGCAAGCTGCAGAAGTGGCTGCTGAGAAATCCTTCAACAAACTCATTGTCAATGGTCGCAGACTCAATGTCAAATGGGGAAGGTAAGTGTGGGGGAGGATGCCTTGGAGGATACTGCCACAAGGTCCTTCACTTGATTTACGCAGTCTTGATGAGCAGGTTTGGATGTGTTACACTGGAGTAGATCATGATTTGGTAAATAGTTGGGGTCCTCTTACAGTTTGGTTTTCTTTCAGCAGTGGCATCTGGGTTGGAGATTACACAAATTGTGTAAGGGATTTCCTGGTTGAGGGTTATGGATGAATTTCTGTAGTTTTGCTTTGAATCTATTTCCTGTAAGCATTGTTTGCACACTTTGTACCAGCTGTCTCTGATGTTCTGTGAATTTTTCGTCTTTGGCCTGAAGCAATGGATCTGGATTAGATAATGTAAAAACATTGTGATGCGAGTATCTGCTTATCCTGCTTTTTCTCATCCTTGTTCTCAAACTTTTCTCTGGTTTTTAGGTCCCAGGCAGCAAGAGGAAAAGAAAAGGACAAGGAAGGCACTACAGAATCCGGGATAAAGCTGGAGCCAGTTCCAGGACTTCCTGGAGGTAAGGGAGTTGTTTTCACCTCTGAAACATTTAAAGCTGACCTGCTTCCATGAGAGAGGCTGGTGCTGAGCCTCCGAGAGCAGTAGCAGAGTTCAGGACAGCAGAGGCAGTGGTGAGCTCAGAGCAGATGCTTACAGTAAGTTTGCAGCAGATCCAGCTGGGATGGAAGGTGAGCTTTGTCTAGAAGCAATTTTTTGATGAGTGTTCTTTATGTGTTGAGTGAAAAGTTAATGCTGAATTAAAGTTACTTAGGTCTAAGATACTGGCAACCCACGCTTTTCAAGGCTTGGTTAATGTTTTCCTAGTCCACTGAGTGTTGTGTGACAGAAAAAGCAAAGCTGGTTTCAGGTGAAGAAAAATGTTGACTGGAGTTTCAGTGCTGTCCTGCTTCTCGCTCTGGTTCATACATGCAATAGTAGCAGCAGTTTGCCCTGTGGAGGAACTGATTGTGCCTCCTCTCTGAAGGCAGATACCTCTGTGTATATTAACCAAGACATTTTCCATAACCACCATGTACTTTTTCTGCAGCTCTCCCCCCTCCTCCAGCTGCAGAAGAGGAGGCTTCTGCAAATTACTTCAACTTACCTCCGAGTGGCCCTCCAGCCGTGGTTAACATTGCCTTGCCACCTCCTCCTGGCATTGCTCCGCCACCACCCCCAGGTACTTGTGTTTCCCCTTCACGTGGGGTCTCTGACGTTGTGTTAGACGATCTAGTCCTCCTTGCTCAGCTGCGCTGTAGCGCTGGTGCATGCCGTGAGTTGATTTTCCTCATCCCTGATCATGCAATATAAACAGATGATCTAAATGAGCTGTCAGCACAGTTTAATTAAACCAAGCTGCCTGTTGCAGTGTGTTCACTTGCAAATTCTCAGGCATCTCAGAGATCCCTGTTACTGGTACTGAGACCCACTCAGTGCTTTTGCTGGCTGCGTAAATGCCACATTAACCTGAACTTCAAAGGGTGGTTCTGCAGCTGGTTGAATGCCTGCCTGTGTTTGGCAGTGTGTTATATCTATCCCGAGACCCGTTTTTTATGGGATGTCAGACTCTTGTGGATGTGTTTGCTTTGCTCCACAGTTGAGTGGAAAGCATTTAGATTGGCACTGCAGACACCTGTCCCGTGCCCCCAGCAGCTTTTATCTGTGAGTAAGGATGTGCGCTGGGTAAGGATTGTTCGCAGTTGTACTGGAAAGAGGGGAAGGAGTTTGGGGATTTGAGGAATTATGAGAGATGTGCACTTTTCTAAGGCACAGCTGTAAGCCAGCTGGTCTGTTGGTAGTTTTGAGCAGTAGTACATCAGCGATGGTTTTTCTGTTGCTTTGTCTGAACCTGACAACTTACTTTCTGCAGGTTTTGGACCACATATGTTCCACGCCATGGGACCCCCGCCTCCCTTCATGAGAGCCCCAGGCCCCATTCACTACCCATCTCAAGATCCCCAGAGGATGGGTGCGCATGCGGGAAAGCACAGCAGCCCCTAGCACATCGAGCCACCCTCAGCGTTTAAGTAAATGCTATTTTCTAGTTCCCGTGGTAGCGCCGTATGTTGAGCTGTGGGTGAGCTAGAGAAGCCTTATTTCCCTGCCTGCAGACACCGGGCAAGCTGAGCTCCGTGTCTCCGCTAGCTAGTTGGATTGTTGATACGTCCCAGATCTTTAATTTAGTGTTGAGGGGTGGGGGTGGGAGGGTGGGGGGCAGACAGAAGGGCTGTCGGGGATCTGTGGATCAGGTGTTCCAGAATTACAGTGCTATCCATGTATCCCATTTGCACACTTTTGAAATAAACTTCCAGAAAAACAAAACCAAACCCTTTTCCAGACAGTTTTATATCCTCAGTCTGAACACTAGGGACTAGTTAAGTGTAACCACAGACTCTTCTCTCTGTCAGGTAACTAATGACTTATTATTCTAACGAGGTATTAAACCAGAACAGAATAAGAGCTGTAAAACAAGCTTATTGGACGTGCCAAACCTATGGCTTTGCCTTAGTATTGCCACGGAATTTCCTTTACACCTTTTTCCTGACATCTTGCTTAAAAAAACCAAACCAAACAAAAAACCCCAAAACTTTTTTAGATACTTCACTTGTAATCCTGCGTGTTCTGAGCAAGACAAGTGTTAGGTCATGCGAGCAGCCCCTGGGGTAGTGCAGGCATGATGTGGAGTGACAGGTTAGCAGTTGCCTGTTTTAGCCCTGGGCTTGTGTTGCTGACAGCAGCAGGGGGAGGATATGGTGCAGCTGCAAGCCTGTCCAGGGTATATTTGGAGCATGATTAGGGCTTGGAAGGCCTGGGGATACAGCCTCCTCTTAAGCTGTGAGGTGGATCCCACTTCATCCTGCTTTGATAAGACATGAAGCTTTTCTTTCTGTGCTGCAACTACAGTGTTTGTCCAGGAGCAACTGTGTCCTGCATGGAGCCTGCCGTTGAGTAAGCTGTATGTACACGTGGCTGGAGGATTTTAAGTTTATCTGTATGTCAGCTGCTTTCATGTAATGGATCTGTGGACATCTTTCTGTAAAGCAAAACATGATGGGACCTGTTCTGAAGCTTCATTTGCTTGTTTAAAAAAAAAAATACATTAAAATATTTGAATTTTTCAACACTTTGCTTAGACCTTGCTTCCTGGAGTACAGTGTCTGAGGACCTGGATTTTTATTTGGCTGCTGCCAAAGCTAAGATGCAGAGCGGGCAATGACAGCGGGCCCCCTTTTAGTTCTGTGTGCTGTCCTGTACCACACCATGGGGTCCCACTGGTGCTGCCACCGAAGGCCCCTGTGATGCTGCCAGCCCTGCCAGGCTGTTGGAGGTCATGGCTGGCAGGCAGGTTGGCTTTCTCTGGAGAACAAGCTGGGCTTTGGGTGCAGGTAGTTAGTTTATTTTTTGTCAGGTAAGAGCCATCCCAGGGCAGTGTTGGAGGATGGGCAGAGGGGCTGCTGGTGGATGAGGGAGGCTGCGGCGTTTGCCACTGCTCCGGCCCCAAGTCTACAGCTGGGGCCCGTGAGCACTGTGCAGACAAATCTCGAATGCGAGCAAGTTCACATGATTGCAATTTATTTATTTCCAGCCAGGTCCCCAGGGGCACACAGGTTCTTCAGCTGATGGACAAAGGAGGAGAGAGATGGGTTTGGAACAGGACAGCAGTTGAGCATTTTAATGTTTCAGGAACAGACCTTCTTTCTTTCCGTTTGCTCGTCCCTTCTTGCTTGTGTGGGAAGAACAGAGCAAGGAAGGTTTCCTGACTGAATGGTGTGTTGTGGCAGCAGGATCCCTGTGTGGGATTTGCTTGGGGTGTCTGCACAGAATTACAAATACACTGCGCAAGTGAGGCAGCTGTTAGCTGCATTTTCACCACAAAAATTTACTTGCCTGGTTTAACAACAGTGGTGGAAAAATAAATTTTTATCCTAATGCTTGTGCTTTTGCAAGATTAAATAAGGGTAAGGTTAAGAACCTGACAAAAGCAGTTGTAGAAGGCCTGTGCTAAGTCAGAGATCTTTGTTAGCAGGGGCTTCCAGATGTTCTGATGACTGTCCTGTGGACTGCTGTTAGCTGCATGTCCCACTGTGCGTCACTGCTGTAAACATTGGTGTAGTCATACCCTCGCTGCTGATTTTCACATTCGTGGAGGAGCCTGTGCCTGCTCCAGACTCAGGGCTGCGCTGCTTTTCCTTCGCACTGCTGTTGAAGTTGCCAGAATACCCAGCGGTGCCTTCAGACTGCTGTGATTTTGCAGTGCAGCAGGTCCAGGGCCTGGTCCTTATTGACCAACTCCATGAAGCCAATCTGGCGTAAGTCGATCGAAGGGCTTAGATGTTTAAGCAAGGCATGCAAACGGCAGCAGGAAGGGAAAAATATCAGCTGCCAAGTGCTAGCCAGTAGCTTGTGGAAAACGAGGTGCAAGTTTCCAGCTCCCAGTGTTCCCCTCCCGTCCATCCCGGCTGTGCTGTACATGTGCTGGCGAGCAGGCAGAGCCCTGTTCAGCGTTGGTTTCTGTTGTCCAGCCAAGCCCACGGTAACTGCTCTTATCACACCAGTGCCTCTGGTAACTTGTTTTGCTGGTGTTCCTCAACCATCGCCTCCTCTCGCTGTCCCGACTGGAACGGCAGATGCAGAGCTGTCCTGAAGACGGAATCTCTCTGCAAAGGCACCAGCTGATGGAGCGGGTCTTGTGTGTTGGTGAAGAAGCAGTGAGGCAGGTTGGTGTGTTGCAGCTGGTGGTCCTGCCATTTTCTGCGAGGCAGGGAAGAGGACAGGCTGTACCGGAGCTTACGGGGCTCTGCTCGCCCTAACGATGAGAACTTGTCTGGTTAGCTTAGCACTAAATGCCCCTGTGACAATGGCTGGTACGAGGGGAACTCAAAATGGTCCCAGACTTGAGCTTGTCCAACTCCCATGGAGGAGGATGACAACCCGAGACCACTAGCTTAGCTTTCACAAAGAATACTCACTCCCCTCTCTCCTACCGTGCGAAGTATGTTTGAGTCTAGCGAGAAAAGCAGCCGTGGCGATGGGGAAGGGAGCGTGCGTACTACAGCTCATCGCTCTCCGGTAGGATCCGCACCCAACCTTGGGCAGCTCTGTTGAAGTTGGGTCTGTGGGAAATCACCTCCAGGACGCTCAGGTGATCCAGGTCCATGGCAGGCACAGAGAACAGGTCGCTGACCAGGGCTTTGTCATACGGGGTGGGATTCCTGTGGCACAAGAGAAAACAGGCTCAGAACATCACAAGGAGAGGTGGTGCAGGTTGTAAAAGCAGGTCTGGACTTCCCAGCTATGAGCCCAGCAGCAGGCTAGCAATGCCTGTAGCAAGTGACAACCCTCCTCTTCCTCCGCAGGATGCTGTTAGAGTCTCTGCTAGCCCAGAGAGGTGTTTCTCGTGTACAGAGCCAACCTCAGCTCAAGCTTTGGCACTTGGAGAGCGAGGTTTGGTGCCTGAGCATTGGTGGCTGTGCAGGGGAGGGAGGAAGCCTGTTCCTACCTTTACTGTCTTCTCTCTTGATGGGCTCTGCCAACAGCAGCAGAGATGTTTAGCATGTGACAGGGGTTAGACTGAGAGCAGGTGAGGGTGACGAGCCCCCTGCTCTTTAGGCAGTGACTGGTCTGCAGCTAATGTGTTCTGCAGAGGGCTGACAGTGCTGCCTCCTGATTGCTCCCACACGTGTGCCGGCAAATGTCTTGCTCTTGGCCCTGGCTCCAGCCTGCCTTTTGGGACAGCTTCTCTTGAACTATGAGTAACGGGAGGAGCAGTGCGGGGGCAAGAGCTGTCATCCCTTTCTGGAGAAATGTGGAAAGAGATCGGGGAAGAGAGTGCCAGCCCCTGAAAAGCCAAGAATGTTGGTTTTGGAGCGGCGTATGGAGGCTGAGCTCTCAATGAGGCTGAGCTGGGAATGTTTGCTTTGGGAAGCACTGCTCGAACATGAGTAACGTGGCAGTGTTTTGCAACAGAGAAGAAATAATGGTGGTGAAGGTAAATGAGAGAAGATTGTTCCAGAAATTTTCTCTTTTCTGGGAAAGGCTCATCCTTCTCAAAGCTTGGTTTTTTGCTTTCTCTTAAGGCAGCACACCTTAACAAGGTGGCGGAAGGTCTTTGCATCACAGCCTGAACGTTTAAAGCTGGGAATAAATCAGTCTGCTTTAACGCAGATGCTGTTGAGACAGTGAGTCTGCCCTTGCCCTGTGACCTGAGCTGTGCCAGGATTCACCTAGCTTTAGGCAAGCCCACTGGCTTCTCCCTCGCTGCTTTGTTCCAGAAAGCTTGTTTTTCTGCCGTTTGGTATTTGATGAACTGAGAAGTGATTTAAAAACCAACAGCTTGGAAGATCATGAAAACCCCAGTTAAAAGCAGATTGGCTCTGTGAATCGTCATGCCTCAGTGAAGAATTAGAGGAGGTGGCGAGAGGCTTGGTGTTAAATTAGAATCCATCTGTATTAAATAACAGTTCAGGACTTTAAATAGAAAGGCAGCGTGTGAGAGGGGAGAAATGGTACGGGGTAAAGCATTATTCAGAAACATGCCCTTGCTTCAGTCCCTCTCCATAAATAAATGCCAAGGCAGGAACATGGCTAAAAGTTGAAAGAAAAGAGCCAAGCGTCTGCAGCAGCTCCTTGTTCTCCCCTTACGGCACCTCCTCGGATGTTCCAGCTCCAGGAAAGCTGGAGATGGCTGAAGAACTGGGAAGAAGACCCTGAGGGAAGAGCTAACATAGCCCCTTTGCTGCCCATGGGTTCTTGTCCCTTCTGTTAACCCCGTCCCCTCTCCCCCTCAGCCCCACTCCAGTGCAGACCAGTGCACTGCCATGCTCCCACTGGTGGGGGAGGGGAAACATGGGTGGGCTGAGTGTGCTGCAGCCTCGGGCTGTGCACCTCGCCAGGCACCACGGCACAGCTGCAGAGACGGGCATGGACCTTGCCAGGCTCATCCACCACAGACTCCCCGGCCTGGAGGCTTCCATCTCAAGCAGGTGCTGTTTGGAAGGAATCTGGTGACCTCTTAGCATCTTGTGGGAAGATTAACCTTATACCCCCACTGCTTTCAGCAGCTGCTTGAATACCTTCAGGAAATTAGGAGAGAGACTTGGCACTGTCTGTGCCATTCCTCCACCCAGCCCAGAGCTGAGCCCAGCTGGGAACAGGGGTGATTCTTTCTCCAGGACCACATGTATGAGAACTAGTCCTCCCGAGTTTCATCCCTGAGGTTACCCAGTGAGATCAAACTGCTTAAGGCTGTGTGAGCCTGTGGTGGAGCTGAGAGGAGAATTGGAGAGCTACTGGAGGCAGGGATCTTTGCACAGGAGCCACGGAGGAGCTCCTGACCAGGAAAAGAGTGACCTGGGCTCTTGCTGCTCTCCTGTGGTGTATAACAAGGGCACGGACCATTGTCCTTCCCTGGCAGGATGGTGGGTGCTTCTTGAGGCTGAAGGGTTTGGCTGAGGGCTGGACAGGCTGGTGGTGCTGGCTCCCGGCCAACATTACCTGTTGAAGCTCCTGAAATCCCATGGAAAGGGTCTCATGGGCGGCTGGATCTCGCTATGCACAGCGTTGTCCTTGTCACCAAGGAGCTCCTGCCATGGGGAGCGGTAGCCCTTTGGGATGGCGGTGACATTGAACTTCTCCGGGGGGACTTCTTTGAGGGGGCTTGAGTATCCTGTGGGGAGAGAGATGGTGTGAGCTGCTGCGGGTGCAGCTGGGCTGGGGCAATGGGCTGAGCAGGGGAGAGGGGCTGGGAACAGCCCTGCCTTCGCATGGCCGTGGAGGACCAGCTGCTGGGGGCAGGTTTACATATGTATGACATAAATACATGTTTTATATATATATA
>NW_010139696.1:0-200 GCF_000699245.1 Pterocles gutturalis | reverse complement strand
TGGGGGGGCCACGAAGGGTTTGTCACCCTGACCGTGGGGGAAATCCAGCCGGGAGGTGTCCCTGTCCCCTTGGCTGGGAGCTGTTGGAGCTCACCAGTCCCCGGAGCTGGGACACTGGGGATGCTCCCACCTCTGCTGGGGGTCCGGTGGGCATCCCCCTGGCCTGAGCCCCACCCAGCTCTGCTCGCAGTGCTGAACCA
>NW_010139695.1:0-1780 GCF_000699245.1 Pterocles gutturalis | reverse complement strand
ACAGGATGGGATGGATGGGATGGGGACAGAGATGGGGACAGGGGTGGGATGGGGACAGAGATGGGGACAGGGTTGGGATGGGATGCGATGGGATAGGGACAGGTGGGGACAGGGGTAGAATGGAATGGGGACAGATGGCAACAGGGATGGGGACAGGGACAGGATGGGATGGATGGGACGGGGATAGGGATGGGGGCAGGGATGGGGACAGGGATGGGGACATGATGGGATGGGGACAGAGATGGGAACAGGGATGGGGACAGGGACAGGATGGGATGGATGAGATGGGGATAGGGATGGGGACAGAGATGGGGATAGGGATGGGGACATGATGGGATGGGGACAGAGATGGGGACGGGGGAGATGGAGTTGGGATGGGGTGAGGACGGGGATGGGGATGTGATGGGGACAGAGACGGGGACAAAGATGGGGACAGTGATGGGGACAGTGATGGGGACAGAGGTGGGGATGGGGACAGGGACAGACGCTCCAGGAGCCAGCACCCCATGGTATCCCCCCTCCCCTGGCAGAGATGCAGGATGTGACCCGACGGGGCCAATGGATCCGCGAGCTGGTGTCCTCCCTGCCGCCCGCCCACCACGACACCATGAAGGTCCTTTTCCGCCACCTCTGCAGGTGACACCCGTCCCCGTCCCCATTCAACCCAACCGCCCGGGGTTTGGGGACATACCAGGTGCCAGCCACCCCTCGTCCCTGCAGGGTGATCGAGCACAGGGAGGAGAACCGCATGTCGGTGCAGAGCGTCGCCATCGTCTTCGGCCCCACGCTGCTGCGCCCGGCGGGCGAGGAGGGGACGATGGCCATGCACATGGTCTTCCAGAACCAGGTGGTGGAGCACATCCTCAACCAGTGCGGCCACATCTTCCCCGACGGCTAAAAACCAGGACGGCTGGAAAACCAGTATGGCCACACCTTCCCCGATGGCCAAAACCCCCTTGGGGACACACTTGGGGACAAGCCCGGTGCTGGGGACATGGTGGAGCAGCATCTCAGGGGAAGGACATGGCCATGTGTCACCTCGGACCATGGGTGGTGACAATCACAGGCTCCATGAAGGACAACGTGGTGGCCCGGCTCCAGGGATGGGTGCTGGAGCTGGGGACACTCTGAGCACCCTGTCCTCCGTTGTCACCTTCTCCTGCTGGGGACGGATGAGTGGAGGTTGAGCCCCAGGAGGGTCCCACTGGTCAAGAGGGGGTGACAGAGCTTTGCAGTCCCCAGCTGGCTGGTGACACAGACCTGGCAGAAGGGGATAGAGGCTGGTGATACAGGCCAGGCAGTGACTGCAGGGACAGTGACACCCACAGGGATGGTGGCACTGGCGGGACAGGTGGGGGGAAGGAGCCCCCCGACGTGTCCCCAAATAAAGAACCCATCAGCTGTGAGGACGAGGCATGGGGACATCCCTGGGGACACTGGTGGCACGGGTGGGATCAGTGCCTCTTGGTTCCAGGTGGCTCTTGGGGACAAGATGTGGCCCTTCTATCCCATGGGTGGGAGGGGACATCGACATCCCCAGGGGCGTGAGACAGCAGGCCACTGTGGTGACAGTGTCCCCTGGGCTTTGGGACATCTTTCCTGGCTGGCATCATGGCAACCACGGGTGTCACCACAGGCAGGGGACATGATGGGGACACTTTGGGACACAGTGAAGACACTTTGGGACACAAGAGGACACAGTGGCCACACTATGGGATGCAGCAGGGGTAGTTGGGGACACAAGGGGACATGGTGGGGACACTTTGGGATGCAGCGGGGA
>NW_010139694.1:92657-111563 GCF_000699245.1 Pterocles gutturalis | reverse complement strand
TGGTGGCTGCAAGAACCGCCGGGAGCGTTGGCGGGCGGTGTGTCAGCCCTTCCCTGTGCCCTGGCTGAAGGCAGCATCCGTCTGCCGCAGCCCGTCAGCTGGTGGGTTTCCTTCTGGTAAAAGTTGGGATTTGGAGAGCGAAAGATGAGTTCAGTCTGTAGCTATAAAATCAATGCAATTGAGGAAAACCATTAGAGCGTTTTGTTTAGTAAAACAGTAGGGGGAGCACCTGCATAAGAAAATATGAACCCATGAGAAATGGGATCTGGAACGTGAAATTTTCACATCTAGTGTGCACTTACCGCTTAAACCTTGATGTATCACGGTGATCTGATATGTCCCAGTTGAGCAAATTGAAGCAGCTACCCTAAATTATAGCTTTTTTTTTTTTTAATATGAAACTAAAACCAATTGACCAATCTTCGGGTTGTTTTGTTCAGAATTCCTGTTCACCTGCTACTCCCATATGTTTTGATTTTTTTTATAAAGTGAGAGCTGTGATTTCCACGCTATTTCATGTGTCCAACAGTTCAATTCTTAAGAAAAATACCAATCATGGGGAGACTGGCTTTAAATTTAGAAGACTCTGTCTCACCACAGTAATATTGGTTGCTGTTTCAACATTGCACAGACAGTGCAACAAGTGCATCCTAACCATAGTTTAATCTTTCTACTGACTATGATAGGTAGTATTTCCTTTTTCTGGTGTCCTATGATTTCCTTCAGCGATCAAGATGTTAATATCTCTTAAATCAGTTGCACCTGAGAAAATTGGAAGGTAAGAAATCTGGGGGGAATTAGGAGCAAGTGGTGATATTTTGTTAGAGCTGCTAACTTAGCCTAGGGTGATACCTGCTGGGTTGTGAATAACTGTTAGAGAAGTTGATTAGAGTGCTGGGTATAATTTCTCATTCGTGCTCTGCATAAGATATATGTTTTACTAATGTACAGGGTAAATGTTTGTTGCCATTTTATTGAAGTGGGTAAGTATGGTTTTCTTGTTTTACAGGTCGAGAAACCAAATAAGAGCTCAAGAGACTTTTGTTGCGAAGCTGAAATGCTGGCTAATGAGCACTTAATTATTAGATTGGAGAGGTGCTTTTGAAAGAGCAGAGTTGTTCTATGACAATGGATTTGTAAGTGATCCTTTCTTGATAATTGTTTGAATATGATGTGAGCTGGCTCCTGTTCCACTGCTGTGCAGAGTTTCTATGTGTTGCTGTAGCTGGTGCTCACCTCTCACTTGAACAAAGCTTTATCAATCTGTATTTGTATGTTTTTCTTCTTTTATTTTATCTTTTTTATATTTCTACTGTGTAGAAAGTTTAGATCTGAATGTAGCCCTCTGTGTTGTTTTACACTGAGATCTTTTCCTTTTTTGCTTCACAGAATTTGCCATATCTTAAAATTTATCTGCTGTGTTTTACTTAAGCTTTTGCAAGACAAATTTCTGTGCAGTCTTTACTTCCATTGCATGCTTCTCTACTATTCCTTATAACAGACCTGATAAGGGAATGAGTTGCTTCACTGCCGTTAACATAAGGAAGTCCAAAATGTAAAATAAACTCGGTGCACAGTAATGATTAACTTTTCCTCCCACATTTTGCTTGTCTGTGCATTATTAAATATGGTTTTGCCTCTGCAGACCTGTTAGTAAAAAGAGGTTTGGAGTGCGGCTTTCAGACAGGGCAGTAGGCAGATGCTTCAGTTTCCAACCTGAAGAACAGGTTCTGCCGATGTAAAAGAAATGAAATGTCTGTTCAGGATTGTTACCACCCTCCGACTGCTTTTGCCTCCTCCCACTTTGAACTTGTTGCCCTGGAGCTGAACTGTTTGAATAAGGACTGTAAGAGCTGCTTTGTGATCAGAGAGCTGAGAGCCCTTAACATGTAAAATGCAGGGGTGGAGCCTTCGCGCTCAGACTTTGCAGTTCCCTCCTCCCCCTTTTTTTGTCACGATTATGAAGGTTCCGATGCACTATGCAAAGAAGCTAGGACAACTTATCTGCCCTGTTCGGAGAGAAGAGACAAAGGTGTGTGGGGCTTTTTGGTTGGTTTTGGTTTATTTTAATTTGCTATTTTCTCTTTCAGGAATCATTTTGGTGTACTTTTAGTGCTTTTGCTCGCTCTTAGAAGTTAGCAACAAATTTTATAATATGCTACCACAGGGATATATGTAGCTTTATGATTGCAGCAGAGTTTGCTGCTACTTTTGTTTTTATCTTTTTTTAAGGAAGAGAGAGAATGGAAGAGCTTGGTGTCTAATGCTTGTTTTATTTTGGTCATGCTATCTCTTCTTCATGAAAATGTTCAAGAACCTTGGAATTCTGTTAGTCCCAAGTTTTTTAGATTCTCTGAGCTTGTACAGGTGAAGCAAACCACATTTATTATTTAAGTTTAGACTTTTCTAACTGGACAACTGCTTTCTTCAGCCCAGGAGGCTTAGCGTGTTCATTCTGAAATGATAAACGGAGCCTTGAGCTTTCACAGGTATACTAAGCCAAAACTAAAACCAACTTAGATAAGAGAAGTTGAATGTAAAATAAACTTTAGATATTTAAATAAAATACCAGTTAAGTAATATAGCCTGGCTGGTTCTGTAACTGAACAGCTGGAAAGTCTTGTAAGAAAAGACACTCACGACCCTTCCAAAGGGTATGCATTGTTTGGCTTTTTTTCCATCTCTGTTTTGGGCTGTGGCGAAGGAATTTTCAGTTCCTTCCTGTCATAAAAATGTGGGTTACAGTTGCAGAGATATGGCAAAGAATAAGGATGGCCAGATTGCTAGTGCTACGTGTGCTTCAAATGCCTTGGGCTCCAGAGTTTAGGTGTAGGTCTTAAACACACCCCAGCTTCTCAGGGTGATAATTTCTAGAATCATGTTTTGTTTTGTGGTAGAGGTAAGTTCAACTGTTAAATAAAAGTGTAAGATTCACTGTGATAAGTTTGAGATAGGAACTTGATCCTGTCTTCAGAATCTAGCTCAAAGTTAAGTTGTTTCTTTATTGCTCAAAAGAAAGTGGTCAAAGTTTTGTCTATTAAGAGAGCTTTTTCTGTTCTTACTGAGGGGAAAAAAGCTTTAGCTGGGGAGAATTCCATTTTGCCTAGTAAGATTAGGTATAAAGGAACTGTTTAGTCCAAATGAAGGACGGAGGGTTATAAGGGAAGGTCAGTGACTACTGATGAAGTGTCCTGGTTATCTAGTAGAAGGGCAAGATTGCATGGTGTCATAGTTGTTGTATTCTAATGACCTCAGTACCAGTGTATGAAGAACATGAATAAATGCTCACTTGTCTCTGGGCTCTTCAGTATCTTCAGTAGGTGGACTACTTGTTTTAGCTTGTCTGCTTCTGGGCACCGAGTGTTGATTACATATAGACTAGAGACCATGACTGGATATAGATACATTTGACATGTCAGACCAGTTAGCAGTTGGCTTTTTTTATTTAATAAGCAAAATATTTTACCAGATGTACTTCTGTCATACATGCTTGTATAATATAAGCCTGCATAACTGAGTCTGAAAAGACTATGGTGTTGCTGATACTTTTATTTAATGACTATGTTGGGAAGATCAGCTCCTATAATGCTAATATTTTGATCCTTCTCAGCCCAAATAATTTGTCATTCTGATCACCTGGTTTGATCACACCTAAGGTGTGGCTTCCTGTCTAAAGAGAGGAGAATTTTAATCTGAGGGTTTTTTTGTTAGTTTGTCTAATCCTTACATTAGTCTTGTAATGTTAATTTTTTCTCTGATTGTCCTTGCAACTCATGGAGATTCTCATCTTATAGAATCACAAGTGTTCTAGGGCCACAGATACATGGATTGTTTGTTAACTTGTGCCTTGTCGTTGGTAAGTAAATGACACTTTTCAGTGCAATGTCTTGCCTGTAAATTTGTCTGAAACCTATTAAATTCATGCTCTAGAGACCACCAGAAAATTTTCAGTCATTCCTCGCTTTTGGTTGTTGTTTGTTCTGGCTTTGCAAAAATGATGACTTTCGAGTTCATGGCCAAGCACCCTTTACATTATCTGAAGAGGCTTTTGTTTTCTTCTTATGTAGCATTCATCATTTCTGTAATTTGTATTGAATTAAAAGCTGCTCCATGCTTAACCTAAACTGTCTGAGAGCATCTAAGTGAATGTTGCTGCAGGAAGTTCTTTGCACTGGGAGAGCTTGTTAACATTCTCATTTTGTAAGAAGCTGTAGAGGTGAAAGATTGAAATTCTTTTTCTAAAAGAATCTTTAATCTTGGTTGGGAATAAAAGATCTTGAGAGTATGGTTCTTCTAAAGTTCTGTATTCACAGTTTCAGAACACCACAATCTTACTTTGGTTTTAACATAAAATGTAGAGAGCACTCAGTTCCTAAATATAATTCAAAGGGGCCAACTTATTTGTGAATATCACTGGAATTTGTTCTTGTTCGTCCTGTTAATTTGTCCAGAGCTGAGAAATTGACTGTATAAATAAATTTGAGTGGTTAATAAAGCGAGGCTGAAGAGATTTTTCAATGAAGACAGTCATTCAGTTACTAAGGATCATCTGAATTTACTGCAAACATTTGTCATGCACCAAGATATCTCAGTTCTGCATTATTTATGCAGAATGACCTGCTGCTTCCCATGATAGCCTTAAATTAATCTCATCTACTACTGAAATACATTTTCCAGTGTTACTTCTGAATTTCCTTTCACGTCTGCTGTCTTGACCTTATTTGTGAGTCCTGTCCTCTGAAGTCCAGAACACAGACTCTAAATCTGTAGGGAATTTCCAAACTTTTTTATTCACAGTTTAATCTGCTTCTTTTTTGTGGGAGTGGAGCACTTGCCCTCAGCATATGTAAGTGCACAGTAAAGTTATTGGATAGGTACCTGTAAAACTGCAGGCTGTGACAAATCTGTACACATGGTTAGGCAAAGTTCTGACTTTCCTTCTGGTTGTTTTTCTGTATATTACTGTCTGGCAGACTGCACATGAATGTGCATTATTGACAGAAATTTTGAGTGGAGACCTCAAAACAAGGTTTCTGCCATTCTGCAGGGGGCATAATGGCTAACAAAGGAACAGTGGTAGCTGGAATCTACACTTGAAAAATTCTTTGATTTTTCAAATAGGAATTGAACCAAAATCCTGAAGTGTTCACTTAAAAGCTGGGAAAATGAAGAAGATAGAGTTCTGGATGGGGAGATGATACTTCGGGCTACGTGTCCAGAACAACTTCCTCAGGTGCGAAATGGCCACAATAAAATAGTCTCTGAGCCGAGTGCACCGGGCTCTATTGACAAGAAGAACTATGTAAGGATTTTGTTGCTAAGCCTCTAGCTGCTTGAAGTTAGCCTGCAGGCCTTTGGATCTCTTTTGGTAAAGAGTTCACTGTTTGATCCATCTGAGGTTGGATTTCAAGCAAGCATGAGGTGAATGTCAAAATAAACATTGACATGATTCTAGAAGTGCAGTTTGTGTGTATCTGTGGACCTGAAAGCGTTAGCTGAGTGACGTTTTTAGATACATTTGAATCAGAAATACAACATGCAACTTGAGATATTGGGTTTTGTATACCTGTTCTGATCTGTCCCTGCATTTCTTTATTGTTTGTCACAGCCTCACTTGGTTCCATTTAATTAAGGAATGGCTCCTGGAGAATCTTCTGACATCTTAATAGTTGTTAGGGAGCTCTGGATTGCCTCAGAAATTAAGAGGGGAAATCAGGTGGGAAGGTGATACATGTTAACATTCCTGGGAGAGATTGAAAGTGCTGCAAAAACTGTGTAGTTCCCATCCCCTCCAGGTGTTGTTTGCTGAAGGCCGTTATGCAGGAACTTGCAATACCACTTTTTGTGTTGAATCTGTTGTTTAGAGGATGTCTCTTCATAGCTCTCCTTGCAGGACTAGTTACTATAAAATAACTTAAAAGGAACTCCTCCCTGCCTCTTCTCCCCTTTAACATGTGTCCCCCCAGCTTGTTATTCCAGATTTTCTAGAGCCTTTAGATGTTGGAACATATTTTCTGGAAGTTTTCTCTGCCTTTAACTGAAAACATGTAATTCATGTTCTGTGTATTTAAAAAAAAAAAAAAAAAGAAAAAAAAGGCAAGGAATGGAGCCTGAGGAAACAACGGAAGCATGCAATAGAGCTGCCTAGAAGAAGCAGCTATATAGCCTGCAGAGGAGACAGTGAAAACTAGATAACTTTGGAATGTGTTATGTGCTGATATTGTTTAGTGGGACTGCTGCAAGAACTAAGTGAAATATATTGGACTTGGTGTGTCAAGGATATGGCCACATGTAATTGTACAGAGGTAGCTGGCTGTGAGCGGAGCTGAAGATAGGTTTTCAGAAGTCTGAAATTGCTGGAAAGACTTGCGTAGGCTTCCTTGGCTTTGGAGTGAGTCTTTGGTAAAGACGGGGTTTACCAACTGTTGTAATGCCCACTTGGAGCATGCTCTGGTGTGTGGCTTTTGGGGGTTTGTGTGTGGTTTTTGTTTACACTTAGAAACCTCTTAGTGGATTTGGTGCTCTAGGTCTTGGATAGTGACATTGCAGTCTATGATTTTGGGTTTTGGATCATCCTTTGTTAAATAGCTTCACAGGGGTTTTTGTCTCCTACACTACAATGTGACCTATTCAATTTCTTTCTTCCCCTCCTATGAGTTTTAGGCAGATTCTGACTGAGATGAGCTTATTGAAGTAATGTTATTTATTGACTAACAAGTACTAAAGTCCAGGATCAGGTGGTGAACAAAGCAGAGTTGTACTTTGACTTTTGTTGCATTAGGCCCTAAAGACTTGCTACCTTGTAGCAAGTCCATTAGTTAGTGTTTGTGTGTGTCACTGCCTTCTGTTTGACCAAAAGAGGATGGATTGAGTGGTTCCCAGTCCCCTTCCTACTAGTGGGGAAGGAGATTCATTCATTTACAAAATTAGTTTGGATGTTGGGGAAAAAAAAAAAAAAACAACCCAGCCTCTTTAAGTTGCCAAGTGTAAGCGTGTTTTTCTTGTTTGCAATATACACATGTAGCAGTCACTTTCACCAGGTTTCTGTCTTATAGTAGGGTGGTGTGAAGAAAGACCCAGTTGAAAAGAGACCATGCATTTGATTCTGTTCAGGTTCCTTACTGTGGTAATTTAAAATGCTGCCAGCTATGCAAATCCTGATGAAAACCTTTGCCCAGCCTTAGGTCCAGGGTGGTGACTTACTAAACTTTCAAAAATGTCTGAAAGATGATCTTTATAGACACAACAGCATGAGGAGAGTGCACACAAAGCGCTTTTATCATCAACTCTTTTCTAGGAGTATTTATTGGAAATAAAGTGTGAATTGCAAGCCAAGATAATTCAGTGCTCCCCAACTCAACTGTTTGTCATAGAAGGCACTTAAATTTAGACCAATTATTAATCTTAACAAAAACCAGGATATGACCCTAAGGATAATGCAAATAGGTTAGATTTGTGATGTTCAAAGGAGCATGCACACCGCTTTAAATTGCAGAGCAAGTTGGGCATCTACACTTATTTAAATCTGTGGTGTGAAATTTTTCAAGTGATCTAAGTTGTAAGAGAACCTTCTAAAGTCTGTCATTCTCTTTTGTGCTTGGAACTGGTGCTCCATGCTCTCTACTCATCACCTTTCTCCCTGTCACTGAAGGTCATTATCTCCAGTTATGAAGTCTGTCATGACTGGCTTCTTCTTTGTGTGAAGCTTTCAGGGAAGTCAAATGTTCAGAAGTAGTGTAGACATGAGTTGCCACCCTCTTTCAACTCCCCCCACAGAAGTTATTCCTTAATATCTAAGAGATTGATCAGTACTAAAAGCAGCTTGATTAAAGGTCAGAGGCATTATTTGTAAAAGAAATTCCTGCTTCTCTAGATTAAGTTGAAAAAAAATTTTAAAAAGGTTGGGCTTCTGGAGGGTGACCAAGACTGCTAATGTAATTCAGAGTACTGACATTATTAGTATTATAGATCTCTTGATTACAAATGGCATTGGAGCCGGTAATCTTTAGTATGACTCACAAATTCCCATGTGCAGTAAAAGTTTAGCTTTTCCAGCAGTAGTCACTTCCTGTCTGTCTCCTAACAAGGAGATGTTCCTCTCCCTATTCCTTCTCCGAGGCTTTTTGTTTTTCATGGTCTATAGTACAAAACTTATAGTTTCAAAGTACTTCTGAGCGAAGCTATTGGATGAGATTTAGAGCCATGCTTAATTAGTTCCCTTTGGTCTTCTAATAAAAATTTCCAGTTCTCCCTTGCTAGTAAGAAATGCAAATGCTCCTAAGAAGCAAGAGGCTGCTGTGTGCTATGTTTCCATTGTTGTTTCAGATAGGTCTGGGAACTGGCTAGCAACAAGTAATGATTATGACATTGAGGGGATTTTTGGCAACTTGGGATAAATAGGAAAGGGGATTACAAACAACTCTATCTCCTATATATAGAAATTGTTACAAATTTCAAGTTTTGTTTTGTAAAGTAAATGCTAAAGTTATATGACACAGTCAATATAAGCCTGAAATAAATTATTTGGATTTAATAATAAATCTACTTACTTGCATAAGGAATATTCAATTACATCATTCGGCAAAAATGCAGGGCTCTCCTGCATGGGCAGCTCTAGTTCAAGCTGTAAGCAGCGGGTGAAGAAAAGCTGACAAATGTTAAGTGTTCCTTTTAAGTGGGATGACTGTGTTCTGGGTGTAAGGTGAATGCGTCGGGCTGTCAGGAAGATATTCTGATGTACTCTCTTCTTTATTGCCTTTTCTGTGCTCTCCCTTATATTTTTAACTGAATTGTTTGCCAGAGAACTCCATATCGCACGTCAGTTTGTTCTGTGTGCGCTCTGTCCCTTGGGAACAAGAATGTTGTATCACACCCTAAGGTGTGGGCTTACCCCCTTGTTCCGTAGTACTGGAACAGACTTCTTTCATTTTTGCAGTTGCTTTAGATGTGGAGTAACATGCCTGGGCCTGCAAGTTGTCTCAAACGGAATTGCCCAGTGAAGGCAGTTGCATTCTTTAAGCTGAAGAGCATGTCATAGTGAACCACAGTAGAGTTCAAAAGCAAATCCCAAGTCTCAAATTCAAATGCTTTAAAGTATTTTTTTCTCCCATTTGATCTTTTATCCTGTTGATCTGCTTCCTGATCAAACTATTCACGTTTAGGTAATGACTTAGGTTTTTTATGTTTCATCCCCAGTATCAGTGTATCTGTTCCGGGAGGACATGTCTGAGTTCTGGTGAGTGCCACACATTACCTCCCTGAACTCAAAAGCAGGTCTTTTGGGGTTAAACATTAAATACAACAGTGATATAAAAACAGCAAAAGGATTGTTAATGGTGTACAGAGCTTTTTTGTCTGTAAGTGATATCTGTCCTGCCTCTAGGGTTTTAAGTCCCATTTTTTCTAAGGGAGTATGGACCCTCACCCAATAATACTTGGGTAGCTCTCTTATAACCTGAGCGGTCAGTTTAAATCTTGTTCCTGTGGCCTGAGCAGATACATTTGCTCTTTTTTGGCTATTTTGTGACTTCCGTCAATGAGCAGTGCTTCTCTCAGAGGCCAGAGTGTCTCCTACTGTAACAGAGGTCAATTTTCAGAGAATGTGACTGATATTTTTCATCATACAATCTTCACAAGAAACTTTCCAGGAAAGCCAACTGAACTTCTTTCATTTACTTTAATAGGAAGTCTTGCCTCTGAATGTTGTTCTGAGATACCAATTTGAATCCTGCGGTATTTTTAAGGATTGACTGTGTGCTTTTCTGTTGGCTGCCTGGGATTTATGGGGCCATTCAGTGTGCTGTTTTGGGGAGAGGGACTGGAATTTTTTTTTTAATACAGGTATGCTGAAGAGAAGGGGGAAGAGAGAGAAATCTGAGGACATGTACAGAGGTTCTAAGAGGTGGGACTGAGTGAAGGAAAAATGTCTTTTGCATGAAAACAGAAGACATTCAGAGATCAGCTGAGTCATAATAGCTTCACCTTCAGATCAGAAAAAGAGTAAAGAACATGAATTTGACATGACTCAAGACAATAAAATATTCAGTGAGCCACATCCTCACACAACGCAAAGTACTGCAGCTCATCTGCTTTCACTGACATGGTGCCAGTATGTACCAGCATGAACATCTGTGCCCGTTAAGTCTTCCTCACTCTCGTGGGTATGTTATTTGGTGTATAATGAGTCACAGTGATTGAACTTCCTACAAAGGAAATGACCTCTCAAAAAACCCCTAAAGCAAAGAAGTGAGAGAGTCTGGCAAAATAACTACCAACCAGTTCAGCTTTCTGTAAAGGAAACGGAAAGATCTCGTCTCAATGTTAAAGCAGTTTCATCTGTCCTATGAGCTGTGGCTTCCTGGATTAATCTTGGAATTAAACATTTAACGCGCATGTGCCAGAAAATGACGCTTTGTGGCTAGTGGCTATAAAAATGTGGTTAGGAGAAGTTGCCCAGATGACCAAGGCAGACAGATAACTCACCTGCCGTGAGATAGTGCCTCTCAAATGTAGAAGTACTTGCTCAGAGTATGCAATGGAGTAGCTCCAGAAGCGCTGTTGAGTCAGTTTTGGCTTTTTCAGTGGACACAGCTGATTCAACTCCTGAGATGCCTTCTAATGTCTAGTTTTAGTTCTCTCCTAAAGGTCTAAAAAAAAAAAAAAAATCTTCCTGAGTCTTTTCTCATTCACTGTAAATCAGGGACAGCTGCAGTGAAAGCAAATATACTGAACAAATGTGCATTTATCCACCTAACTACAGCTACTTCACTTCTTCCTTGTATTCAGTCTACCTTTCTTGACATGTATTTTGTTATGCTTAGGAAATTTTGAAGATACTTGAGTAAGATGGGAAAGTTAGACAAGGAAGATCTGTTACCTAGCTTTGGTTTTGGAAGGTATAGAGAGAGACTACAGGGGAGAGTGATCAAGGCGGGATCATATCTTAACACCTTTCCTCAGCTATGCTCTCTCTCAGCATATTTTCTCTCTTCAGCAAAAGTTTACCTAAATGCAAAGTATAAACAGTGTATTGGAATAGCAACCACAACAAATGTGATAATAGAAAAGTTTAGTCTTAAGCAAATGTTGCTCACTTCATCTGAGAACAAGGGCTTTCCTGTTAGAGCATTTGTGTACTTTAATGACATCACTACTGAATAAGGTGATGCAGTTAAAGGAGTCCGACAGCTCTTTGTTAACCTTGGGATCTTTGATAATTCTACAAAAGCCATTAACAAAAAATATTTCTCTTGTATTAAATCCGTGGAAGGACCTGGTGGGTTATAGGGTCATTAATTCTCAAATGATGAGTATCATACAATTTCTACTCCAAGTAATAAATTCATTTCAGTTCCTAGAATAATTCAAGGCTGAGGGGAATTTGGAAGGTGGGGAATTTGGAAGGTAGGTCGTTTGGTACAATCTGCTGCCCAAAGCAGGATCAGCACTGAATGCAGACCAGGGTGAGGAGTCTGATTTTTGGTAAATTGTTTGCACAGTTGAATACCGAGTTTCAGCAAATGTATGAATATAGAAATGTTTGAGTAGTGCGTGCTATGACTGTTTTCTGGCTTTGCAGGTCTTCTCTTTGTGTTAACCTTGCTATGATGCTGATGCTCGGTGTGTAAAAACTAGGATAATTCCTTTGCTGAAGTTCTTTCTATTTTTTTTAGCATGTTACTATTGTTTCAGTTGCACAGATCCTTTCAGGCAGATAACAAGATTATCTTATTCCTGAGAGACTTATGTTTAAGCTGTAGGATTTTATAGGTAGTTCGTAGAAAGAAGCAGAAAGGGAGAACTCAAATTCCTTTAAAAAAAATAAAATGAACAGGGTATGCATGGTACGTGCTTATTTGAAGAAAATTATATGCCCAAAATTATTTCAGAGCCGCAGAATACCCTTTGAGATATTACCTGTTTAAATGTTTAATGATACTTTATTTCTACAGGATTAATATTGCTAAGTGCGACTGTCCCATATATGAAGTTGCTATGCATTTGGCTCCATGTATGGGTATTACTTCATTGACTAACGTGCTCCCTCTCAACAGAGGAGATTTTGACAAGATAGAGAATGGAGAAGGTGGAGCTTGGTGAAAAGATAGTCTTAGAGAAGAAATTACTTCCCAAAGAAGCTGAATGAGGGACCAAAGACAAGAAGAGAGGTACAATTTCAAAACGGCTGATGCTGGAATAGGGACACCTCTCAGTAATTTTTTGCTACAAATGTCTCAACCCCCCTTATTTCTACTTACTGTAAATTAACAGTGATGCCTTGATGCCCTCTCTCTTTTAAAATAATGTCAAACTGGATCTGTGCTTTCGCAACAAAACATGTTAGGGCAATGTTTCAGGGCTCAACTTGTAATTACAAACTGAAGGAGACTCCCATAGACTCAAACAGTTACCAGCACAAGGTAGGATCCCTGGTTTTTTTCTTGTGTGATTGCTGTTTTGAAGAGAGTGTTTGACCTTCTCTCTCTGAGAAAGGTATCCGTCTGGAAGTTTTGGAAAGGCGAGTCTCCTGTAGCCAGAGGGCAGGAGATAGGTAGGAAAAAGGAAGGAGAATGCCAGATAAGAATGAAGAGAAACAGTATGGAGAGAGTTGACAGCATGTAAGAGGAGAAAAGAGCTTTAAAGGGTAAGAGACAGAACTGAATGAACAAGCCAGCATCACAGCAGGTAGTTCTCAAAGCTGTCCTTTGGGAATATAGCTGATACGGTCACTTATTATATAGAATGATGAAGTGTATGCCTATAGATTATATGTATGTGTATCTATATGTGTGTGTATATATAAAAATATATATATAAAATTAAACCCAGCATGAGTAGTTTGGCTTCTGGAGAAGTTGCTGCTGGCAACAGTGTAGTTCTCTATGCCTGTAGAAAAATACTGGGGTGAGGAAACGAAGAGTCAGTGCCTTCTGTTATGTGGGGAGCTATCTGGGTAGAGGCAACTGCTGAGGTCAGTCCATTGTATGTCATCTAGCTATGTTCCTGCAGCAAGTATTGTATATAATAAACAGTTAAAGCAACTTCCACTGTTTAAAATAATTGTCTTCTCCAGGTTTGCAACATGCAAGAGACCCTGGGAAGATACAATGAATACTTGTAACTATTTTGTTCCTGGGAAGGGCCGTCACATCCATTCTGTCAAGACTGAGCTCAGTGGTAGTTCTTTCTCCACACTGATACCGTAAATTCTGTTCTTCAATGCATGGAATATGTGTCACCAGGATTAAACCAGGACAATTTCCTGAATCTGGAATTCCAGAGAAGGCACTTGCTGTGACTTGTGAAGTAAGCCAGCAACGTCTTGAAATTCTTTATTTTTCTCAGATACTTGTATTACTCGACTGAATCGTTCTGCAGATATCTGTTCTGAAATACTTTGACTTGGAGCAAGCACTGTTGCTAGGCTACTTTGAAAGCTTGAGATGGCTCTGACTTCTTCAAAATCTGTAGCAGGGGATTTGGCACAAAGAGAAGAACTCATGCTCCATGATGGAAACTGTTTCCGTTTCCTCTCTGCAAACATCATCACAATAGGTAAGTGAAAGGTTACCATCCTTTCATCTAACAGTTTGGTATTGAAAATACTTTCTTTTTCTCCCAGTTTACTTTTATTGTATTGAGATTTCATATGGGCCTTGTAGCTTTCCTTAACACAAAAAATGAAGCTGACAAGACACATACACAGATGAGAGAGAGAAAAGGAGTTCATACTAATAAGAAACAAACAGTGGTAGTCGTGTAACTTAGCATTTTCCTTTCTGTGGGTGATTCTAGCGCAGTTGCCTATCAACTATTTTTCTGGCTTTCAACCAGGCTCCTATATTCTGCAGCACCAAGTGCTCCTAAATATTTTTTTTCTCTAATCCTTACCAGTTATATTCCAGAGGGAATGCTAAATGCTGGGAAAACTGGGAGGAATCATTGCAATACCAAACCCAACCTCTTTCTCAAAGCAAAACATTTTGGGCCACATATTTAAAAAATTGAAATTAATGTCATGGGATGAGATTGTCAAAACCAATTGCAACTTTTTTCCGTTTTTCTTTCAAGAGCTTCTGGAAAATCTTTCTTGAAGTTGATGAGAGTGGGATTTATACTGCCTCAGGTTGTGGCTCTGTGCCATGAAGTTGTCTGAATTGAGCTAAGAGATACAGAGCTCAAAGAACAGCTATTGTTATCTGTTGCTTTTTTTTGAGTGTTGACAGCTTGTGCAGAGGGAAATGAGCTCTTCTCTTAGGTAGCTCTGGAGATTACAGATGTGATTTTGCTCATCAGGTGTTGACTGGAGATTGGGTAGGAGGAAGGGAATTGTGTAACTGATGTCTGTGGCAGATGAATTTGTGCTACAGGAGAGATCTGAAGGAGGAGGAGCTGCTTTGTTGCATTTAAAATTAAAAAAAAAAAAAAAGTTGATTTAGCCCAAGATTTTAATCAGAACTTCATGTATTCAGCATGGGACTTGTTTGCTTGAAATACATTCTCATTCACTGCCTACAGTCATGAAGGTAGATAACACTAAGTTTTGGCTGGGCTCTCACAGGAACTACTTTCATCATTTTGGCCAAATTTCCAGTAATTACAAGATCAGTTTAGCTTTCTACTGGCTTACAATGTGGGCTGATATGTATATTTTTTCCTAGCATTAATGGGGCTGAATATACATACATTGTAGTTGTATTAAAAATAGCTTGTCAGTGAAAATATAATCCGTAATTAACTGTCATTACACTAGTTCTTATCTTTATCTTATCATATATTTAGTGATACTAGTTTTCTCTTAGTAGAGGTAGCCATTGTGTTTAATCATCATCTAAATGTGCTTCTTGGGTTCACTGTATGCAGTAAGTACTTAAATATTTGATGTTTATTCTTGATTTTGTGCAGGTAAGTGGAGCATCTGTTTGCAAATAAATTATTCCAATGTCTGCTTTGTTATAAACTGACTTTTAGAGAACTACTTTTTACTTGTAGGATGAATGGCAATTTGTTGCCTCCTGAATAAGAATTGTGCATTACGTACTTCTGTACATAAAGCTCTATCAGTGTGCTACCTAGGACAAAGTGCAAAGGAACGGCAGAAATAGCTGGAGGGAGAGAAAGTCTTCATTGTGCCCGTGTAGCACTTCCAGCATTCCAGTGCAAGTGGGTCTGAACCTAAACAAAAGCTGGTCTGCAGCTCAGGAATCCTTTTGCAGGCTTGTTCAGAACACCCACTTGAGTTTGTTAGTAACTCCCTAATTAACTCTTTATATGACTCAGTTTAAATGCTGTGTCGTGCAGTGACAGCTCTTATCTTATTTTGCCTTTGGGTCGTAATGCTGAGCAATCTCCACAGCAATGATCATAATCGTGTTGAGCTGTTGTCTGGAGTGGCCTGTGCTTTCAAATATGACATTTCAGCTTTATCAAAGTGTCAGCTGTCGAATTTAACACTTCAGCTTTCTCATTGGTGTGAATGTATCTCTAAGAAAACTTTGGAAAAGATGGAGCTAGAGTGTTAGATCACTAGTTGGAATAAATCCATACAGTTAAATGTTCCTAAATTGTTCACTTGGTCCCATAGTATCACAGCTACCTACAGTCTACTTCTGTACCATCCTTAGAGTGCTTGGAACCCTTAACATTCTTCTGCAATTTTCTGATTTGTTTCATCAGTTGAGACAGTTTTCAAAACTTGTTGCTTTTTTTGGAATAAAAACTGCTTTTCTGTGTATGCTGTATATGGATGAGGAATAAGATTGCTATGTGAAAAGGAAATATGAGTGGAATACAATTAACTTTTACATAATTTTGTTGTATAAGGTGATTCAACATTATTACAGCAGCATTGGGAAAGTCCAAAATCAAGAAGGTATATGGCAAATTTGGTAATCCTCTATTTTTCAGGTATGTTCTGGCATGTCTAGACTCACTTTTCCCTTGTAATCTGATGAAAGAGTATTGTGCACAGACATGCAAAACCCTGTTTGCTTAGATATATAGTACATCAGATTAGCCTGGAGAAATACTTAAGATGGCCTTCAGCGTGTGGCTCTGACATGCTGCCTGTCTGCGGGAGCAGTTCTTCTGTCATGGCAGGAGAGTTGGACTAGATGATCTTTACAGGTCCCTTCCAACCCAAACCGTTCTATGATACAAGTTTAGCTGAAAAACAGACAAGTGGTATTATGTGAATTGGCATCAGCTGTCTAAAAGTAACTTGGATTCAAGCTAGCTTTCTGTGAAACTGCCCATCAGTTAAAAATAAAGTGTGAATTGATATTGTGGTTCTACTAGTTCTGCACGTATTAGTGAGCGACTGAAGGATGGATACTGGCTTGGGTTTGGTTTTTGTCGATGCAGTTGATTTGGTACCACGTAGTCAGTGGATACTACAAAACCGTGACACCAAATCCTGAAGGTTTTGTGTAGTCTCAACTTAATGAATTATGTTTTCAACCCTTTTTTTCCTTCCTGAGTGAGAGTAAGGCTACAGTGTCACAAACATTGCAGGCTGCTGTTCTCATTTTTGCTGCAGAGGCAGAATTCTATGATTCTATGAAACGAGGCTTGCAGAATGCACTATTGTTTCCTTTGTTGGCAATATCAATTTATATTAAAGTGTTCAGGAGTATTTCAGTAGCCCATTTCAGCCTAGATTTTCTGAGTTAAGGCTTTCGCTGCTTCCTAATGCAGACTCAGAATGTGACTGGCAATCTCTATACAGACCTTCAGGTTTTTAAAACAAATTCTATTTGCAGGCATATACATGCAGATCAGCAGCCAAAAGTCTAGGTGCGTAGTTTGAGAGATCACAAACTGGTGTATTTTAATCTCTGGTGGTGGTGGTCTGGAGCAGATCTGAGGCCTGATGAAACAGTGAAAACGAATCAATTTTCAGTTTGTGAAAAGGCTGTTTTCTGTTGTTCGTGCTCATGTAGCATTCTTTAATATTGGTAAAGTCTTAGAAGAAAGACGGAAATAATTCAGTCTTTGAGCTGTGTTATCTCCCATTAAAGGGTGACCAAGTTGTAAGAAATTGTGCCATTTATGTAATGTAGTGTGCGCTGGAAAGGAGAAAGTGTCTTGAATTAGTGACAAGAGCAACTTCGGTCCTCGGGTCACTTTGCAATGCAGAAGGTGATGTTGGACTGTGACTTCACACTAGAGGGCAGCGGTGTTGTTAATCTTACCCATGCATTCAGTACACTATTTACATGCATGTTCCATACCCATTACATATATTTAATGTAGGGCAGAGATTTGTGAACTGTATATGATGGAAGGTGCCAGGAAGACATGTGGCTCAGTATGCAGTCCCTGCTTCCTTCCTGCCTCTCTGTCAGGAAAGGGCTGAGCAGAAGGCTCAGTTTTGTAAACCCAGATTGAACTACGTGAGTCCAGGTTACAGGGTCTCAAAGTATTTGTTTCCAGCTGCAAAAGGCAGCTTAACAGAAACTTGAACAATCATGTTTGTGATAAATCATTAGAATTTCTCTTGCAGATTATTTCAGCAATCTTAATTTTTTAAAAAAGTGAGAAAAGTCACTAGAACTTAGTATTTAGTGTACCTCCCCAGAATTAAGGTTTATAAAATCATTAGAAGTTTGTGCAAGATACAGATGATGACATATAAAGACAATGCTTATTACGCTTCCACGTAAGCATCCCTGATGAGAGTTGTATTTCCACATAATCACTGGATTAGAAAAAAGCTTACAGCAATGCACACAATTTAATTCTGATTTTGCAGCTGATTGAGGAGTGTTAATCTGAGAATTTACAACAAAAACTTTGAGAGTACTTGGTGTGGTTTTATACATAATAGTTACTGACTTTTATACTCATTGTATCAACCCTTGTCATTCTTAAAGGACCTAAATTGGTGCTGAAGTACATATGAGAAGGATAGCTTAAGAGGCATGAATAAAACATAACTGAGCAATCAAATCACTAGGAAACCAGCATGAGAAAACAGACTGAGGGGAAGTAATACTTGAAATTAATGAAAGCATTAGGAAAATTTAACTAAATGGAAAGTCTGTTTTGATTGTAATACACTTGGGTATTTTTTCATTTGAGATATTCAAAGATATGTAAAGCAGCTAATTTATATTTCAGATAATTTGTGCAAAAATTAATCTTGCTGTATCTGAAATATTTAAAATTTAAAAGAGTCCAATAAGTTCAAAAGTACTCTGATGTGCTGCAATGAGTGAAAATCTTTCTTGAGGCTGCTAGTTCATGAAGAACCAGTTAACTCATCTGACTAAGCATTTCAACATTGCAATAGAATAACTCTGGAATATTTCAGTCCGATTTAACGATCTTGATCTGTGCTCTCATGATACAAAAGCAACATAAATCTCTAAACCTTCTAGCTTGTGCTTAGACTAACGCAAGCACTCCACAACCTGGATTCTTTCTCAGCTGTTATCTTCCTTTACCTGTTTACAGAGTAGCCTTACAATACTACTATTCTGGCTTGTATTTATTTCCAGTCCTTCTGTGGGATAAATGATGATACGAGGCATGGCTCAGTAGTAAATCTGGACCAAGCAGTGTACGAGGATCTTGCATTTCGTTTTGACTGTGCTGAACATTAGTATCATGTCTGTCAGCTGTTATGATTCATATATTCCTTTTTCCTGTCTTTGAGGAATGTGTATTTGTTATCTCAAGGATATTGATTTGGATCAAATGAGCTTTTTGAGCCTTGCCTTGCCATTTAGCCCAAATAGATTCAACAGGCAATGAAAAACTGTCAAGCTTTCTAGATTCATTTCTTTCTTGGTTTTGTTTGGTTGGGATTTTTGTTTGCGTGTTTTTAGTAAAGTGTATTGTAATGTATTTCTTGGAGGCTCTGTGCCAAGATGTCTAAAGGTTTTTAGTCTCCTAACTCCTATT
>NW_010139694.1:92369-92639 GCF_000699245.1 Pterocles gutturalis | reverse complement strand
AATGTGCTGGAAGTAAGGAGCCTAATTACTATTGACTTTGACACCTGCAATGGAGCAGAGAGGTCTCCAGTTTGTTCTCTCCAGTTCACACATCCTTTGACCTTGGATAGTGATTTTGGTTTAGAATCATGAAACACTATTAACTCCTGTTCTTTGTCTTAGTGGGGTTTTGTTAGGATAAGAGCCTGGAAGGTTGTTAAACTGCCAGAAATAGCAACGGGGACCATAAAAGTACTTAAGACAGAGGTCCGATTTGTTGGTTGCTCTCCA
>NW_010139694.1:57081-92344 GCF_000699245.1 Pterocles gutturalis | reverse complement strand
TGGCCTCACCTTTCTTTGCTGTGTGCTGTTGAAGTCATGCAACCATAATAAAAAAGGGAGAGTCAATTTATGTTTTAGCTCTGTTTCTTCTGTAGAAGTTAACTAGTGAAAACAAGGTAAAAGATACTGACTGAACTATGTTACAGAATCCGTGTTTTTCCTGTACTGGGGGAAAAAAAGCAGTGTAGTACACGTGTAGATATAGCCATATGTTAGCTTTACAGTAGAAATCTGCACCTCAGATTTTAATTTCTGTAACTTTCAAGTGAAGGCCTGGTTATTTTAAGTTTGAAAAGGAAAGTAACAAATGTCAGGTTTGATGGGTTAGGTCAGACTGCCTTTTTTGAGGTGCTAAAGACTTATATTACTCCAAGACAATTTAAAGCTCTCTAGAGAATCTGTGAGCAACTTATATTGCCCTTACAGAAATAACTGGTCTCAGAGAGGAGACTGACCAAGTCCCTCTTTACGTTAGGCTTCGACTGCAACAACTGAGTAATATGCTATCAATGTCATGGTATTGTCTGATCCAAGCTACTGCTGTGATGTTAATGGATATTTTTTTGTCTCTTGTGGAAGAATTGGAATTATTTTGTTGAGGTAAAGCCTGAGGCATATTAATGTTTTGGTGTGCTGGTGTTAAGAGCCTTTATGGTTGAACATGGATTAGAAGCTAATCGCCTGAATGTTAGCTTCTGTTTCTTTTCTACCTCCACCAAAATCTTCCCCCCCCCCCGAAATCTCCTGAAAAGATTTTAAAAGCATGTAGTGGGAAATGGGGCATTTCAAGCAGAATGAATAGTACTGTCTGTACACACATTCCAGAGTCCAGGATAGGAGTATTGCTAATGCAATGGTCTGTCTGTATTGCTATTGCCATCTACTGGATGAATGCACAAGTGCTAAGCTGGCATCATGAGCACAAACTTAACTGAAAAGGAGAGGGAGGAGACTTTGGAACAAGAAGTTATAATTTCATAGATATAAATATAATAATCCATTGCCATTAAACAGTTCTTGTGAACAGTACAGTGACAAAAACATGATGCATAAATACGACTCTAAATATGACCAGTACTATGCAGGCTTCCCATGGGAGAGAGAAAGCACAGGAGGCTGCACTGCATGTGTGCTTATATTTACATAGCCTCCAGACATTCACTTCATCCCCCTAGAATGCAGGCTTGGAAAGTTTCACGCTGCCTCGGAACCAGTTCTGGCAGAGTACTGCTGTTCCTAGAGCTTTTGTACCTGGCGTTACTTGGTGGTTATTACCTAGGGCAGCTACTACTGTGTTCTCTCAAAACTGCTGCCTAGCTGCAAGGCAGAATAAAAGTTCTTGAGAAGTGTGAGTATCTGGTAGCTGGGAAGTTACATTTATTTATTGTTTGATTCTTAGAAACTAGTGAAATAAGTAAAAAATAACGCTCAATCACATGGTTAGAATAAGTGCAGTATGTTTAGAGGTAGCAAACTAAACTCTGGGTTGACTGAACCAGGTGCCTGGTACAATCAAAATCTTTGTAATGCTGTGAGGGGAAAAATATGTTCCTTCATTTTGATGCGTGCTTAGCCTGCAGGAGTGGGAAATCCAGTATTCTTTAACAAGGTTCAACGATATTGGCATTATCTGTGGGAAGTTCATAAGATACAGCCATTAGCTGTGAATAAGTCTATCAATCAAATCGGCTCAGAAGGATGCTGTTCTTGCAAGCTCTGTAAACAAAAGCTGAGTGTCTCCCTCATACATTTTCTCAGAAGTAAATTACTTGTATCTGCTGATGGTTCTGGTAAACTTAATCCCCCTGAAAGTCACTGAATGCAGGTATGGCGAAGTGACTCTTAGCCATGTGTCCTACATTGTGGACTGTTGTCTGGCTTTGACTTGCATTTGGAGTTTGACAAATGCCTTTTTAAAATCCAGGCCGTCCCTGACTGTGTGATACTGTGAAACCTGCCTGGCTTTCGATATTGCTTACCTCCCAAAACATTTAAATGCCCTTCATCTACAAGCAGTTTTCTTTTTATCTTTGTTCGCATCAGAATCTTATCTGTCAGTTCAATCTGAGGTTAAATACTTCATCAGAGAGGGGAATGCTTTGTTTCTTGAGAGAACAAATAACTTCAGTTGTCCTCTGAAGCAAATCATAGTGGTTGTCTACAGTTAATTAACTATGAGGAACTGCTTTATAAGTGGCTGTTGCTATCTTCTAGGCCAATCCAAGATTCTGCGGCTACATCCCTGGCTATATAGTGAAAAAAAAAAAAGAATACTTTTGAACTCATCGTCTCAGAGATACAAACCATGAGTTAAACCTGTGCAGCCAATGTGAAGGGAAGCTGTTCTGTTATGGACCTTTTACGCTGTGGCAGTGTCTGACTGTAGTTCCTTGTTAAGCAGTCAAAGAGAAAAGCAGAGGATATCTTAAAAGAAGGAACACAAACGTTAAACAGCTGTCATAAAGAATTCCCTGCTGCCTTACAGGAGCAGACATTGCAGTGTCAACTGACACTAGAGATAGCAGGAAGGAGGTGTCAGTCAGTGAAGAGTTAATTGTTCCAGCAAAAAGTAGTTTAGTTAAAATCCTACCTCTTTTCTCTCCCCCGCTTCTTTGGGTGTTGTGTACAGTAAAGGAGCTTGTACCCTCAGAAAACTGACAGTGATTCCTCAGTGACTGAGCTAATAAACGGGATGAAATTTAAACTGCCTTTCTCACACAAACAGAACGAGGGACTTGCAGAAGAGGGAGCAAGACGGAGGGAAAATGCTGAGTATTTTTATATTCTGACATAAGCAATTGAAAAAAATATTCTTATTTCTACAAGACAATGGACTTAGGAAGCCCACCACAGAAGCACAGTAGGTAGATTTATTCTTTTTACTGTATACACTAGACTTTTAGCTAGAGGATAAATTGCACTTGTGCTTATAGGCACCGTTGCTTTTTAGTAGTACTTTGATAACATCACAGTACTTTCCCTTTTTTCTCACTTGTTCGGAGATATTTGTTTAATGGTTTGACCCTGTTTGTTTAGAATATATTGGTTTTTAGACCTTATCAGTATATTGTCATTCCAAAAGCCTTTTATCTCTAAGCAGGTATTTTTTATCAATTATGGCCAGAGTATCTAGATGAATAAAAAGACTATTAAGTGAAAATCCATTCCATTTGCTGAAATTAAATACATACTGCTTCAGGGAAATGGTAATGCTAAAGATAGAGCAATTCATAATTCTCTGACAAATGTGTTTGCTTCAGAGCAGTTTCATTAGCTATAGACATTGCATTTAAGTGTATCTTGTGAACTTTACTGATGGAAGAAACAAAGGTTGGTTTTTAAATAAGAGGGACTCTGCCAGAATGCAGTGGACTAAACTGTGCATCATTTCTTAATGTCATTAATTATTGCTATCTGGAACAGAATAGTTTATGCTAACTGCCAAATGGTTCTGATGGACCTGCGTTCTCTCAGTGATTATATAGGAGTTGTGTTCTTGCAGATTATGCTGATAGCTTTGATTGTGCAGTCACTCTTACCTTTGGCTGTGGTTTTTGTGGTTCCGTGTGTGTATATGTCAACTGCATGTTTTATGACAAAATATATTTGTGTAGAGGATGATGTTGCCTGTGTCTTCATTCTGTTTGAGGATAAAGCTATAGGATCTTTAATGATGGTTGTAACACTTCAGGTACCCTGTGTGATGAGCCATTTGAGTAGATAATTAGTCAAGTAAATGACTGACAATTAAATTACAGCTAACACATGAAACCATCTAACTGTTGAAAGCACCTGCAGGCATTCAGGTACTGTGCAAGCCAGGCCCCCAGAAAATGTTAAATGGGAAGATCAGAGTTTATTCTGAGCTCTATCGAACAACCACGTAACTGTTTTACAGGGTGTAGCGCTACCTTCTTGGTTTTTCTGCACCCACAGAAACAGTGACCTTAAGGATATTCTTCCAGGGGAACAGTTCTGTTCTTTCATTTTCCTTCTCTCTCTGGGCTTTCTATAACCCTCCACACTCTCCTGGCATGCATTTGCCACAGTACTATTGAGATGTTTATGATTAATCCTCCCCTGGAAGAGATTTTTTTTTTAATAGTGCAAATACCAGATGTTAGTTCCGTGATTCTTAGAGACAGAAATGAAGTCTGTATTCTCTGCATTGTGTATCATGGCCATGATGTCCTGTAAATACAATTTTGGTGACAGAGTGACTTTGCCAATAACGATCACCACTATCACCAGAGTCTGAGCTGTGTTCTTTATGGTCTGGTTTGGAACCTGATTTTCTTTCCTGTAGTGAATTCAGGTGACTTGACTGATTGTGGTGTGTGCAGTTTGCTGTTTACTTCTCAGGAAAAGTTGCTAACTGACTTCAAGTAATATCCAAGCTATGCAGATTTCCTACTTTGATCAGAACAATGTTTCAGGCAATAATACAAGTTAGAAGTGTGAAGGAGTTGTGAGGGTCCCATGCTGCTTTTTGTTTGCTGTGAAACTTGCAGTTTAACTAGATAATTTAGAGACAAGAGATGAAGCAGTGACAGATTGTTCCATTCATTTTTTATAAAGGAGAAATAAATATTGTATCTGTCCTCTGCCCCTGAGCAGGTGATGCTTATGTTCTTGGTGGATGAGATGCACTAAAAAAGTAAGCAGGCTTTGGCAGCTACCTGGAAGACACTAGCCTGCATTGGCACAGCTTTTTAGGTCTGAGATTTATAGTTCACGCAGTGGATTCTGCACTGAATTCTTGTGCCCTTCTCTGCAGTGAAACAATTAAAGGTATATTTCCAGTTTCCATGAAGATTGAACAGTCTGTAGATGTGCCGTTCTCTGTTTCTCTTCCCACCTTTAACAGCAGTTGCACTTTTCAGAGCTAATTCAAAGCCTGCTGGCTTTGATGGGAGAGATTTGCTCTCTGTGCTGTGAAGTGCCCTGTGATTCTGCAGTGCATCCCTGTGGCAGTGACGGCTGTAACCGCACCTGTGTGGGGTTTGCGGGGGTCCAGGGAGGTGATTATTCCCTCCTGAGCATCACTTCTGAGGCCCCACCCAATACTGTTTCCAGTTTGGTACACACTGGTGATGTTTCCAACTCAAGACTCTAGCAGGCTTTTACCCCAAAGCTAACATTACAGTAGAAATTATAATTAGAGTAGGATATGGAATCTGAAATCCTGTTTCCTAATTTTTATATTCTAAATCTGCTATGCAATGATTCAGGAAACCTGTAAGTTTCACAAATTTCTCTGTAGTAAGTTGGACAATATGACTCTTGGATGTTATAGCTCTTGTGAAGTTAAAGTGAATTTGCATCTGACAGCTGCTTTCATGTTTAGCCTGCCAGTATGCCTGTGTTCTGTGATTACTTGTTTTTGGATTAAGTTAGGAATAGTGGCCATTAAACAGATTGTGTCTGCTGCACCTATAGTAAGTGATGTGAGTTTTATTAACAGATGCAACCTATAGTGTCTTCAGCTTCCTCACTCTTCCATCTAGTGTCTGGGAAAAAGCAGTTCCCCGATGTGGCTCAGGAAATTGCATTATGAAGTTTGGATGATTACATGTTGCCAAGGAACTAGGGCACCAAGAATACATGTCATTAATTTATTGTAACAACAAAACACAAGCTAGACTTCTTTTTATCAGGCTGCAAACATTTCAGACTAACTGGGCATCTCATCAGTGCCATTGTTCAGAAGCCCCCTGCAGAAAAGGGCAGAATATTAAGATAACGAGTACAGTCAATGGACTTAGACTGACTTGCTGGATCTGTAAATGTAATGAAGCTTTTCTGCATCCATGGGATGAAACTAAAAGTAGTGCTGCCAAGCTCAGCCAACTTATGTGGATGAAGAAAGAAAAATTGCTTATCTGTATAATGTTGGTAGGGAGTTGAACATGCCAGCTAATGGTCAGATATCTTTAGTAATGCATCAGAGATTGTCTAAACCAGGTACTTCCAGACAACACTGGATACTTTGACTCCTTGGGTACAAAGTGTGATCAGATAAGGCATCCAAGGATGAAAGTAATTCCCCTTTCCTTCTTTTCATGACACTAGGGCACTTCCTTCATCCTTTGATCTGTTAGGCAAATTTCAGTTCATTTCAAATTCATTCAAACTTTGGTCTAACAAGCTTTAATTGGATGTTCCAGGAATATGCCTTGGTTGTCTTATGTGGGGATACAGCCTAATGCAGTATGGTAATTCCTTTTTTCCCCTTTCCAAAAATATTGTTTTGAAATACAGTTTTGCAGATGTATTTTAATGCAGATTCTCTTTGCCTGAAGCAGCAGTAAGATCTCTGTATAACAGAAACTATGAATTATTTGCACATGTGTTTATAAATTTGCCTCATAATGAACTATCAGGAATGACGAAGTTTATGATCAACTCCCTTGTGACCTTCTGTCCCTGTTGTCCCAGTTCAGACTGATACAAGATAGTGAAGACCTTTGATACCCATGTGCTTCTAGCAAGTTTCTTCATTTGGGGTTTCATTCTTTCCCTGCATTTTTGGGTAGGCTTTCATGCCATGCCCCTGTGGTTTAGCCATTCATGTTCATAAGAGGTTAGTTCTAACACTCTTAAAAAATAATACCCAGCTGGGGTCAAACTTGATAGTTAAGCTTTGATGCTTGCTGGTGTAGCGCATGATTCAAAGTTTAGTCCCCCACAGTTCTCTCCCTTCAGAAGATTCTCTTCATTTATTCATCCATTATTTAGCTGGTGACTTGAGTAACAGATGCGTGGGGGGGGGGCATTCATAATTTATTACTAAGAATGAACAGACCGTGGCCTGTGGATAGTGAGGACAGACTAAATTCACTGGGTTATTGGGGGCAGGGGTTTCCCCTAAAGAGGGAGTAGGGTTTTTTCATGCATCAGGGCCATTGGCCACCTTTAAGTAAGCTCAGCTTTTAGTTACAAAGGCTGATCCTGGGCATTTCTAAGTGCTGTTCACGAGCAAGCATGAAGTGGATACAGGATTCACCAAGAACAGTGAAGTTGCTCCATGCTGGCTATTTTTCTTGGTGCTTGAACAGGCTAATAAAATAAACAGAACTCTATGCTTTCATTTAATTAGTAGGAAGTAGCTAAAAGAGGTGACAGTAGTTTTAATCTGTCAGTGATATGTAGAGATACGTATGTAGAGACTCAACTTGCAGCAAGCTCCTGTGTTAAGCTTTGAATTGCAGCATCTCTGTGATATTTGTAGGACATCCTTAGTGCTTAGGATGTGCCAAGGCCTGAACTCATGTCTGCTCAACCCTCTTATTTGCTCTGCTGGATTTTGGTTCAGGTTTATGTAGATTTTTCTGTCTCCAGTCAGGAATTACTTGAAAAGACCATCTTTTGTTAACTTCAAGACCCAAAGCAGGTCCAGAAGGATCTTTTAGTGAACATCTAAACTAGAAATGGCTAGAGTAACTTGAGTGAAATCCCTTATTTTGGATCTATGGAGTTTCATGAACGTGAAATGTTTTGTAAAAACATTGTTTGTTTGTTTTTCATTTCAGATTAAAAATACAAAATATTTCACAGAATGTTCAAATAAATAAACC
This sequence comes from Pterocles gutturalis, assembly GCF_000699245.1. Lineage (NCBI taxonomy): Eukaryota > Metazoa > Chordata > Aves > Pterocliformes > Pteroclidae > Pterocles > Pterocles gutturalis. Next base: position 84,767 of record NW_010139694.1, on the reverse strand, counting down.
TGCTTCAGTTTTGGAACAAAATGTGCAGATTTGTTGTTTTGAAACATCTAATTTAATTTAAGGTAATATATACTAGTATATAGTATATATTTGTAGCATATAGTATATATTACTTACATAAGCTAAGTGGTATGGAGCACATATTACGTAGTGTATATATTACTATTTCATGTGCTTTCAAAATCAGTAACTTTTGATGAAACAAAACATTTTGATCTAAAATACATGTATTATTTTGGGCACTCTCCTTTATAGAAATAATGAAAGAAAACCTTCCTATTTCTTTTCACAATTCTCTGCTGCAATGTTGTCCACTGATGTTCCTGCTAACTGAAAGAAGTGGTGTGAGATGATCTAAGCAAATATAGTTGTTACAAGACATGAACAGAGTAGAACAAATATAATTGCTTAAAAAAAAAAAATTTGGAACAAAAGTTTCCAGTCCCATGTGTTTTAAATCTGTCTGTGCTAGCCTGCATTTGTTTCATGGCTGAGTCTGGTTTCTTTCGGGAGGTAAACCAAAGTAAGACTTTGGCACACTTACTGGTTCTTGGAAAGGAATTTGAGTTTCATTTCGAGTCTCTTCCATTTCCAACGTAAAGCCCCTCTGTGAAAGACCAACGTTCTGAGTTAAGATTTTGCAGCACAGGTCTCTGCTTCTGATAGCTTTGTGCAGAGCAATGGCACTGGTGGGATGAGTGGGACTGACAGGAACTGAGGCACAATCAGTTCTTTTAGTGCTAAGTTTTATTAATAACAAAGATCAAGATATTGTCACTTTTAATTGTGTTTTCATAACAGTGTGTGTTAAAAACAACATGTCACTGTTAATTCTACTCTGGAACTGGAGTTAGTGCACTGATGGCTGTATCTGCACATGGCACATGTGATGCTGCGGTTAACCGCAGCAGCATCTCTGGTGAGTGTTTGCCTTTTAAAGAGTGCAGGACACAACACATCCTCTGAGCAGGGCATTACCTGGTACCTGAGGACCAAAAAATTACAGCTGAGGAGAGAAAAACACTGAGCAGGGAATTGCAGTCCTCAGAGTGCCTTTCTGACAGCGCAGCAGGAGTGACCTGTAAAAGGGAATGAGTCTGTGACTTTATAGACAAGCTCATGTGGAAGATGTCATGGAGCTGCTCATGGATGACAGGACAAATGAATGCAATTACTTTATATAATAAAATGGACTTGGTATTTTGTGGTAATAGCATCTGACTGACAGCTGGGAGCAGGGAAGGGAAAAAGGGAAGGTAGCTTTCTGATAAGAAATAGAGCTTAAGTCTTTAGCTGTGTAACACAGTTTAAATTCTACATCTCTGCATCTTGCAGAGAAACCTAATTTTTTTAAATCTCCACAGGCTTCTCAGAGACAGAAGACGCTAATTTTAGAAATGTGGCAGCTCGTCTTCTTCCCCACCCCCTTCCATTTGCTGCCAGAATGTTTAACAATCCAGTAAACAAGCAGTAGAAAAAAAGAGGAATAACCTCAAGAGCTGAGGGTGTTGGCCCCTTGTCAACGGCATTTTTGGGGAAGGGCTTGCCCCCTGCCCTGTGAGTCTTGAGTTTGAAACCAGTTTAAAAATAGAAGAGTAATGGTTGAACTGACAGTAAAAAGAAGTATTGAAAGGTGTAGTAATCAGGGCTAGCAGTCTCATTCCACTGACCTGATTAATTCAGCACCAGCACTCAGGATAGTCTAAATTAAAGCATTGCATAAGACGAGCACTTGGAAGAAAATAAACAAGCCCTAAATTTTCAAGTAGAACTTGATATCTCATTTTGGGTCTTCATTTATACACTGAAAATCTGACCCTGGAAATTGCACCCTTCTCCCCATAGTATCTGCTTAGGGGGTTTATTGTATATTACAAAATGCAAAGTGCATTGGAGTAACTTCTGCTCTGAAATGCTTTTTACTGCGCTAAAAGGTGTGTTACTTCATCTGAAGTATCCAGACTCCAAATTAAAGCAGTTAGTGAACTGTAATTTCCACACTCTGTACTGATTTCCTTGTGTGGCTGCATCCTTATGCTCTGCTTCAATCTTGTGTGTGGAAACAAAGTTTGGAAAATGTTTCTCTGAAATCAAATGTATTAGAGTTGCAACTCTCTAAATGTGAGGCCACGGTGCAAATTGTTTTGTTCTCATTTTGGTAGCAGGTAGAGTGATCTGATTGTGTTAGCTAGAATTTTCATCATGAAACTTTTTGTTTAAGAACTTCAGTGCAAAGTACCTAAAGTCCCCTTTGCCTTACAAATGCCCAACACTTTTGGGAATTTGTTTTATTGAAGTGCTCTCGTGGGCACTTGAACTTGTGTGTGCATAAATAAAAAAGCTATAGGAAAACGTTTGAAATTAGGCGTTCATCGTTACTTCAGAGCATCTATATGATTAAATGCTTTCTGATAGACCTACACAAGATACACGTGTGTGTTCTGTTTAGAGAATTTGCTATTTTTTAAGTAGGAAATGTGAGGCAGTGAAGTGTTCATTACATTCAGAACACGTGGATCATAAATCTGCTTAAATTTAACATGCATCATAATTTCAAACACCCTCGAGTATCTGGAAAGTTTAACAAGGCATGAATGCTTCATCTACTTAGTGCTTGTACAGAGCAATGCGTTTAACTTTTTCGATTTATTTGGAACAATGGAGCAGAGTGCAACACAGCTGCTTCTTATATATGCAAACATAAGTTGTCTTCTGTTACTAATTAGTAATTGAGACCACCTCACTATGCATTTTTCAGCCCTTCATGGCTCAAGTCTCTGAAAACCATCTCTTCAGAAATGCAGGTCGTAGTTGTGACTGAATGAATTACAAGTTTTCATCTTGGGGAGACAAGTAGCTCAGGACTAATTATCTCACTTCCAAATGCTACTTAATACACACACTTTATCATGTATGTCATATGTTCTGCCTGCGCTCTTCTGAAAAATGAAAAGATCAGCTTCTTTCTTTGCTCCATTCCTGTCTTTGGGTATCTTGTCCCCAGCACGCAACAAAGATGCAATTTAACATGAAGCATGCTATGACTTGTTTATAAGGAGTTATAGTTCTGGCAGCCATGATTCTCTTCTGATTGTGGTTGTTTTGTGCCTTTTCCACAGCTCTCTAACGGCACTGACACTAGCTTCTTAGAGGAAACCGAGCTCTGCAGACAGTAGGCTGTAGGGTAAAAGTATGTCAAAAGCAGTAATGCAAACAGGCACAGAGAAGGGAGCTGTGAGCATGCTCCTTCTGCTGCTAACAGAAGAAAAATGGAATAAAGGAACTGCGTTGGGCTGCATTCAAGCAAGAATTATGCATTTCTATTTTTAGGAAAGAAAAAAGAGGAAAAGAAGATTGTCAGAGAAACAAAGGGATCTGAGATAATTTGGTGTTAATCCCTGTGCACTGTGTCTCTGTTGCTTGGATGCATCTGTAATAACCAGGCCTGTGCTGTAGGAGCTGAGATTGAGCCCCTCACTTGAGGAGTTTATGAAACTAAGCAGAAAAGACAGGGAAATATTGGGAGGTGGGAGTAGCAGAGTCACTGAGAGGGGAAATGATCCTTGGGTTAGTAGCTGGATGAAGAATTAAGCCTGATGTCCCATCCCGTGCTATATATACTCAAACACGCACCCTTTCGCAGCAGAGTAGAATGTGTGGAAAATCAGTCCTTTCAGATCTGCGTACATTCCGCTGAACTATTTCTCAGCCTGCAGTTTGTCCCTGATGCTGAGTACAGTCCTGTCGTGCTGGCAAAGGTCAGAGATAAGTGCCTCGCAACTGGCAAGGAACGCCATGTACTCTGGTCCTCCCCTTTAAGATTGTACTTCAGAGGTGTGACTGCGGAAGTAGGTGAGGTTTCTTCTGAAAGAACAATACTTTTTTTTTTTTTTTTTAATACTACTTAGGTATCTCCTGGGGGTTTGGATTTAAAGAGCAGGCTCTAAGCCAAGGGGGAGACATTGAAACAATTCAAAGTTAGTATGTATCAATGTGACAATCCAAAGTGGCTCATACAGCTGCTACAGTCAAGTTCGACTTGGTTTTGGTTAATGTGAATTTTAAATCCAGTTCATGCAGCTTTCAGGAAAGGATGCAAGTGGACTTTATTCACTTGGTAACCAAATACTTTGCAATTTGCCTAAAGGCAGAAGCTTGAAAATCTCTGTTTTAACGTTGGATGGGTTTTTAAATTATTTGCATTCCTAGATACATCCAGGCAGATAATGCAATCTTCAGAAGTTCTAGACAACTGATTCTTCTTCAAGTAAATAGGAAGTAGATGCCTCTTTGGTTCTGAAGATTAGGTGCTTATGTACATGTCTACTGGTGCAAACATCTTTTAAAGTCTGGCAGAGAGTAATTAAGTGGCTTATGATCCTCAGGAAGGCTGTGACGGCATGAGGATTTGACCACCCATCATCTCTCCTGAGTCTGTGGTTGGAGCTGAATGGGTGGTGTGTGCATCCTGTCACTGAGGCTCTTCAAAGAGGGACAATAAGACTCCAAATTCTGAGAGTGATCTTGAGGAAGACTTAGTAGCTTCTAATCTTAAGCAGCAGAGGCATCAAAATTTCACTGGCTGATGTGTTCTAATAAAATACTTGTTGGTGTCAGCAGGGCACTGGTGATTCTTCACAAGTCTTAACAGTGGGAGTGGTCCTGCCTGTAGGCTTCAGCTTGACTGTGTGACTCCCGGTAGGGGCTTCCTCTTTGTGGGTGAATAAAAATATTTTGCTTCCCTTTTTTTCCCCATAAAATCTAGCCATTAGGAATAGCACGGTGCAGTGTTGTACTTGAGACACAACTCCTTCCTAGTATACCTTTTAGATCTGCCTTCCCTTAGCTGTCTGATTCCTGAAGGCAGATAGATGTTTGCCTGACAGCTCTGTTTGTGCAGACTTAATATATTTTGGAAACAGCCATGGCTGGAGGTGAGTCATCTGCATAGCCACATAGTCACCCTCAAAGGTTGTTTTTTACTGTTAAACGTGTGCTGGCCGTAGTTTATTAGACATTCAATGATAGTACAGGGAGAGCAATTGTACAGCAAGATATAACACAACATTTGACTCTTCAGTTATAAAACCTGAAGGGGCAAAGAGGAGCAGCAAGCCAAGAAATTTTTATATTTTGCTTTTAATGATCCTAAAATAAGTAGCATGCACTCCAGCAGCAAACAGCCTGAGCCTTGTATCTGTCTGTCTGCAGCTGTCATTAGAGCAGCTGTAGATTTTATCTCCTGCAGACAGTGTAAACTACTTACCAAAGTGGTTTTGCTTAAGCAAGGTGGCCCAGATGATAGTCTTTCTCTCATTTCCAGATTCTTAGTCAGAAGTTTGAAAACCTGTTGGAAACTTGTTTATAAAACACCGCAGGAAATAGAAATGCAACATAAAGGCTTATGGTATATGTGTTGCTGAAGCTGTAGCGCTATGGAGTGCTCTTCTCATCAGCACTAGTTCAGTGTGGTAGGTGGTTGAGCTTTAGTTCTTAAGGCTTTCTGAGACCCCAAGATCTACTTGAAACGCTTTCCCTGCTTGCTTTATTGCCTTTTGCCCTTCTTGGCTAGACACAAGCATTTTCCAACCTTGCTTAATACAGATTTTCTTGGAAGAATGTGGGTTCCCTGAAAACTTAGAATGGCCAGGATGATTTATGGGTCTTTGAAGAAAACATGCCAACAAAGTATTTAAGTTCTTCCAGTTTCTGAAGTTGAAAAGGAGCTAAGACTGAAGTAATGAAGGTTGTGTATGCCGTTTATTCAGACATGCTGTGGTGAAAAAATCAGGTTAAACCAGCTCAGTTAAAACAGCTTTCTTGGTTTGCTCTTGCCTTCTAGTCCTTAACAGAAATTTTACTTGTTGGACTTTGAAATACAGAAATACAATACATTTTGTAGAGCAGGAAGCCCACCATAGCCACTGTTGAAAGGAGTGAGTGAGTAATATTCCAGCTATATCTTTTCTGCAGACCATCATCAGAAAGGGAGGGATGACAAAATAATTAGGCTGTAGCTAATTTGAAGTTTTCAGTGGTGTTTGATGAAACTTTTACATGTCCCATTGGATCTGGGTGTGGCAGAGTACGACAGAGAAGGTGCTATGGCAGAACACCTGGTAAAAACATGGGCAGCAGAGTTCCAGCTTCCCAAGGTACCCCAGGCTGCAGTTAAGTTGGAGTTCTTCTCAGGATGTTGTCTTATTCATTGGATAATGAGACTAGCCTGGAAATTGATCACTTTTTTTCTAATTTCTCATCTGTAAAAAGTGTCTGCAGAAACGATACAACAGGAACTGAATGTAATCAAAGCAGAATTCATTTTCAAGTTAAATCGTTTATTTGTTGAATTTTCCCTTTGTCTTTCCTACTGCTTCAAGAAGTAAATATAAATAATACTACTATTTCAGCATTTGGAGTTTCAAAAAGAAATCTATTTTCTGAAGTTTCAATGCATGTTAAAAGTGCAATTAACATAATCTATCAAGGGACAAAAAGGAAGAATCCCGACAGTGGTCTGTCAGTGACTGAGATGCTGTAGTGAGCAGAGGCTTAAAATCTCTGTTCTGTGTGTTAGGAGTAGGAGAGAAGGATCTCAAAAGCCAAAGGAACAGTTGTTATCCCTGTATTATAAATGGACTGGTGAGCCCCAGAGAAATGGACCGGTTAGGGCCGCAGAGGATTTCTGTAGCAGATACAAAAATTTAACGGTGAAGTTCTAATTCCTGTCCTGCTGTCATACACGCATGACAGTCAGAGAGCCTGTAGGCACTGAGCACATGAATGACATTAGCTTTGTTCATATACCTTAAAAAAAGTAAGAGGTGATTGACTTCACACAGGGCCACAGCATCTTATTTTATTATACAAAAAGTCCCAAAACAATGCATATTAATGCAAAGCATCCTGTTGTTAGTTGCAGCACGTTCAATGCCAGAAAAGTGTCAGTGCATTTTACCCTCTATTTCAGTTGAAAATGGAAAAGGTATTGCCTTGCAAGCTGTGATAATTTTGATAGGAACCTTCAAGAAAATTGATGTTTTGCTTGAACAGACTGTTGGTGTTATTTTTTACTGTTTTTATCCCACAAAGATAATTTTATTGCAAGAAATCTATCTTTTGCACAGTGTGCTGGGCTTCTTTACATTTTGTCTGCAGAAAGCACATGTAAAGGTATCAAGGGGACCTGAGAAGTATTTCAAATGACAAAAAAAGAGGAAACTATATTTCTGCACTAGAATGTGCAACCCCATGGCGTCATCAGTGAAGTTTAAGATTTTACTAGATGTTGTTGAATTTACTGTCGACTGAGTAATAAATGTATGGAAGGATCCTATAGTTTGCTGAGCTGATTGTGTTAGTCTTGGTAACTGTCTGTAACGATTTGGCAATAAAACCTTAATTTGAAACTTCCCAACTCTTCATATGTTAAAAGAATGGGGATTTTGTTCTGTGTCTTAGCCACCTGCTGTTTTCTCCTGTGGTAAAGTACATTGGTAACTATGGGAACAAAAACTTAAGAACTGACACCCACATGTGTTGAAGTTGATTTATAGAAGGTCTTGAAGTGATGCTATGAATTGTGAGATAGGGAACTATCTGGCATGGGGGTTGATGGCTTTCAACGAGAGCTAAGTATTCTACTTTCATAAGTTATTTAGAATGTCCTTGGCATTGTGGATGCTACCTTCTCCACGTTGTCTTAACTGCAGTATAACGTTGTTGTGCTGCATTTCCCCATTGCCTTACTTTGTCCCCAGAAACAGTGACACTCCTCCCCTGGGTTGAGAAATCTGTGTAGAGCAGTGTCCCTGCTTATCCTTGAGTAAGCAGTGTATCAGTAGTCAAGCAGGCTATATATGAAATTATCATATCTTTCAAAAGCTTGGAGGGTAATGACTGCCAGACCTCAACCTATTATGCAGCTTATGGTTTCTTTAGATGTAAGAAAATCACCATGATGTATGCAGCGTCTGTGTGCCTTCTGCTGTTGCCACTGTCATGCATATTATGTCAGCCTGAGCTTGCACGGTGCAGTACAGCAGCAAGGGCGCTCAGTATTTGCCCTGATGAGCATGTATTAAAAATGCAGCGGATGCAATGGGAATAACGCAAATGTAATGTGGTGTAAATATGTGATGCCCCAGGAGGCTCCTGGAATAAGTGCTCCTCAGTCCTCCTGAACTGTGTTGCTCAGGAGATGATACCTCAGGGGACGTAGCTAGTGTTAGAAACAAATAAACAAATAGGAGAATGTTTTGCTGAAAATAGACTTGAGCCAAATTCTGAAATCATTCCTTTAGATGGTAGGAACGATGGGATTCATGCCTAAATAAAATTCTAGGAGCTTTGTGTTGGATCCTGCAAAAATATTCCTCTGGAATGCTGACTGATGCCTGAAATGCCAAGATGATATAGAATGAAATCAGGAGGATGATGTAGATGTAACAGCTGGAAACTATGAATGAGACTCAATGTTTCTAGTTTGGAAAGTCTGAATGGGGTGGGAGAAAGATAATTGTAAGCATTACATAGCACCTCACATACATACTTAAGTAGGTCAAGATTGAAATGAGGTGTTACAAGGCAGCAGAGTAATGTCAAACGGCACAAATGGATTGACTTCACTTGCTGTGATTGTGTGGGGAGAGGATCAAGAACATCAGTGCCTGCTAAATCTGTGTGGGGTGGATGCCCGCAGGGTTCTATAGCAGATACGCCGTGTATTTTGAGCAGAGTGCTGTTAACCTTGTTACCCTGCCCGCATGCATCAGTTTTCCTTTTCTAAAGGAGAGAATATTTTTTTTCCATTCATTTGTCAATCCTGTTTGTTTAGATTTCAAGTTCTCAAAGTCTCAAATTATCTTGTCCTGTATATTTCAGTGGCAAGTAGGACAGGCAGGAACTATTCCTGGTTGGAGTTTTTAGGCAACACCATCATATAAAGATATTGAAATTATTCTCCAGAATTTAAGCAGACCTCAGAAGTCTGGATCTGCCTTCTTGTGTGTTGTGTTTTGGGACACAGCATACAATAACATGCATTGTTTGATAGCTGCTTTCCATTAATTCTGCGTTAATATTTCCTTTCAAGTTAAAAAAGAGGGAAATACGTGGTCTTTGCCAAGAAAAGAAATCAGACAAATACAAAGAGAACAGCTTTCCTATTTTTATCAGCAACCATAGACTTGCTTTCTCAACTTAAGCAAGTATGGGAGGATACCTTAACAGTATGTAGGATGCTCTACGGACACGTTGATTTTTTTGCCTACTGAATGAAATACAAGAGGAATTAAAAGTGAGTTATCTTTTGTACTTATTTCCTAACATCCACAGGTTTTTCCTTCAGTTCTTTTTCAACAAAATGCACCCATATATCTTACCTGAGAGTGGGGAAATGAAGAGTTAATAAACGATTATCCCAGGTGGCTGAACACTTGAGTTGCAGTGAAAGGCTGGTAACACTCATTGAGCTCCTGTGCTGGTTTCTACCTGTCAGCAGCGCCTAGTTACTACTATACAGGGAATAAAAAATGAGCTTACTCGGACCAGAAGCAGCAAGCATCCTTAGGAACCTTCTGATGTTACATTAAAGACCAGCATGCAATGTTATTTTTCTCATTATTTAAAAGAGTCTTTTGAAATATCAGTGATGTACTTTGCTGCTTCCTCTGGTGTGTTGTTCACTTGATTCTCTCACTGGAATATGGATGATGCAAGCACCATTAAATGCCTCAGCCCCGATAAAGGTAAGGCAAAATGTTATTTTAACCACCTTTCTGAGGGAAATTAGTTTCACTGTAAAGAAAAGTGTAGTTTACAGAGCTTTCTTGGACACTTGTTTTCTGTTATTGAAACTTAAATGCTTATAACAAATATATGGCAGTTTCTTAAGGTAGCCTCTGCTGTACCATACCTTTACCTCCTGTTACCACCTAACCTTAAATAATGCATGCATCTCTAATGGCTGCTTCTTCCTGCATGGAGAGTGCAAAGGAGTGCACCAGGTATATTCGCATCCCTTTTCTGCTCGCTAGCTGTCACCGTAAAGAAAGGCTTTCTATTTTTAACTGTAGACCTTCTGCTACCCACATTAGAAGAGAGAAAAGAGACTGCAGCACTACTGTGAGTCAGTTGTATTGTTTTAATATTTTTAAAATATGTGATTTGCTTCTAATTAGAGACAGTTTCTTTATACCTGTCAAACATGAGGAGTGCATATAATCAGTTTGGGTTGAACTTGTCCCTGGTGGAGTTATACCAGGGATGGATTCAGTCCTCGCTGAGAACTGCCTCTAGCTGTTAAAACTACCGTGCAGCTTTCTGCAATTTGAACTTGGAGGTCACCTCCTGTACTGATGGCTTCTTAAGAAATTATATTAATTCAAGACCAATTCACAAAAACCTGGGTTTTAATTTTTAAAAGCTTTTTATTCTCATTGATTTATTTGGTAAAACCTCAGACAGAGAAACCCTTACCTGTGATATATTTTAATTGAATCAAATGCCTAGTTGCTTGTCTCTACGCATTTTGTATTTTATGCCTGTTAGGCATGTGGTTTTACAATAGTTATGCAACAAATAAAGAAGAATGACTTCTGTATGTTCAGAAAAGCTGCTCTGTGTGCACTGGATGCTATTCTAGCACCTTCCTGACTTTGGGAAGGCAGGTCAGTAGCCCTGACTTGCTGTCTTTTCAACTAATGGAATACTTAGTGACATGTTCATGAATATCTGCTGAAGAACGCATCTTTAAAGTTTGTTTTTCTTTTGTGACATTGGCTGAAGAAATAATATCTGGATTAAAACTTTACCAAAGTGAAAAATGCTTGGATCTAACTTCATGTTCAGGTGTTGGAACCAAACCCGGTATCTGTTAACTCTGGTTTTGACTCCTCTGTGTATTTATTATTAACATACTAAAAATATGCTAAAGCCATGCCATTCGTTCAGAAAGTGAGAAAAGGTAACACACACAGGTGTGGCTGTACCCATGTGGTCACTAATCAGCAGTGATTCCAGTCCATGCCTTGTTTGCAGTTAGAAAATGCTGAGACTGAGATTTAGGGATGTTCACCAAGTGAGTGTTTCTGCCAGACGGTGTCATTCTAAGCTAGCTAGTGGAAGCACCTTGAAAACCAAAGGGGTGGCTGAAAAGAGCAGGGCTTCCATGAGCTGAAGCTACTAAAGAATTTTTTCTCTAAAGTGTGGTCACCTTCTTGCTGTCATCTGTAGTATTATTATAGTGATTCTCCTCTCAGGTATAAAACAGTGGTGCTGCAACTGAAGCCAGTAATTCCATAGAATATGAGTGCCTCTAGACGTCTTCATACGATGTCCTATTAAAACATTTATAGTGAGAGGTACCTACATACTGGCTCAAGGCTTCAGTATTCTAGTGACTTGTCGCTCTCTTATTTTTTAAGAGGTTCTGGCTGCCTAGAAGCTGATGAGTCACAGAGGATCATCTAAAAAGTTACTTGCTCCCAGTAATTATTTTCTACTGATGTTCCTGTTTGTGAGAGGGACAATCAGCTTTTCCTTCACTGATGTGGCAGGAGGTTTAGATTAGTTATAGTTAGGTACGGGGAATAAAAATATGACCAGAAGAAGCTAATATATCCAGCTGCCTTTGCTCTACTTGTGTGAGTGCAGCGGAGTGAGAGGAGCAATGAACATCATGCATCTATCATGCAAAAGATGGATCAATGGGGAAAACCTAGCTTATTTTTGTCTTCAGAAAACACTTCAGGCCCGATTTCTTACTGACTTGCACCTTGTGCAGTCAATTGTACTTGTAAAAAGCAATTGAAAAATGTTTCTGAAGCTCAGTTCTCACCTCACATCAGTGGAAGTACTTCTCAAATCCACTTTTCACAAGTAGAAATGATGACACGAAGCGCCTCTGTGCTTTGGAATAGAGATCTGAAATTTGCTGAATGCACCTTCTGGCTTCCTTATGCAATTTTTCCTGTTTGTTACCGAAACAAGCAGGGTATAAAGTAACTAACATGAGTCGAAGGCTATTAGACACGGGCAAGAAGAGAGCAGGGTTTATTACTGAAAGTATGGTGATGTGCTGTATGTCCCATTCAGTGAAGTCCCCAGGCAGCATACAAGGAATCATTCTCAGGCTTTTGTCCTGTTACGTACCTTGCCTTTTTTAAAGCAGTTTATTGATGTATTTATTGCTCTAATAAAGACCAGTGCTGTTCGTAAAAAATGCATATGCGAAGCTTAGTGAAAATCAAAATGTGAAAGTTTTCCAGTATACTGGAGAAAACTGGGCTACCATGCATCCTCTCCTCCTGTCAGAAATTTTTGTGCTGATCCAAGGAAAGAACCTTGGCTATTTTCCTGATGCATTCAGAGGCTGTGGGAAGAGCAGCGATTCTGCACAGCCTGTCCCATTTGCAGTTTTAATTAATTTCATCCTGTGGCGGCATCTTCTTTGATATGAGTAAATTAGATATTATTTATAATACAGAGCAAAAGATAAGAAGTCCAGTAGAAATCAGGTACAATGAAATGCTGCTCGTTCAGAATCATCACCCTTTTATAGTAGAATTCTTTTTTTTAAGGTGATTGAAACTTTGCAGTCTGCCATTCAGCATCCCATTAGTTGAACTGAAGAAGGAGCCTGCAAAAAATAATGCCTGTAAAAATTGCTTGTCTACTTCTTAGCACAAACCAATGTTAGCTGTATTTCTCAGCTGAATTTATCAAGCAAATATCTTTTCAGATTTTGTTCCATGGCAATTCTAGAAATTGTAATCAGATAAATAAATTACATTTTTATTTCTGATCATCTGAAAACCCAAGAACTTTCAGTATAAGTAATTTAATTGGAAAATTCTGCACAGGGTTTCATGAATGTAGGATTAAATTTTCCTCTTCATTAATATTTATCTATATGTGGCAGAAACAAGCCCATGATAGAAATGAACCCTGCACAACAAATTAATTTGAAAGAAATATTTTCTTTAGTCTCTTGTCATTGACCAAAATTCTTGTGGGACTGCTGCTGAATGCATGTATTTCTGTTACAGGAATTAGTTAATTTCACAAGAGCTGATTAGGAGAAAAAAAGCATGAAAATGTCTGTGTATGACTGTGTTTTTCTTGCTGTAGTTATTTTTTTTAATCCAACTAATTAGAGGCCTTTATCATATGAAAAGAAATGATGAATAGCTAGCTTCTAAGAGGAAGAACATAACACTTCTTTACAGGTGCACTTACCTGTTGTGAATCCATGTCTAATTTTAGGAGTGTAAATCAGGATTTCTCGATTGAGAAATTGTATTGTCCTTAGTATAAATAAAAATACAGGTTTTATCTTCAGTAGGATATAAGAGAGTAAGAGAAGCCCTGGTTATGGTGTGATGATGAACCATGAGGTGCTCAGCAAGCATAGGTTTGGAACCTAAAGTATAATGTGTCTTTTTTTTCTTGATGTACCTCAGACAATCTTTGTTCCTGGCAGTTGTGACACCTTGCAAGTTCTCCTCAGGTCAAACTTCATGGTAAAAACCATAAAACACAAATCAATATGGATACTTTGACAGTCGCAGAAACCTTAGCAAAACAAATTCACTGAAACAGTTTTTTTCATGTTCACAAACATCATGGCGTGTCCTTTTCTTGTTTCTTTAAGCACTTTTTAAGCACTTCTGTATCATCGCATAGCAATAGCTGCTCCAAACCCCTCTGCACGTTGATGGCAGGAAACAGGGAGGGAGGGGAAGTGCAGAATTTCTAAGGTGAAGATCATAAGCATCGGTGATTACATCATTCTTGCCTCAATTTTATCAGAGTTGTTAGTTTGCCATTGTGCTATGATAGTTTGACACCGGTGTGATGTAAGAAGTGATGGAGAAGAGATGGTGCATTTGATGCTGATTTTTATATACAGCAACTGGCATTTCAGTAGCACATCTTTTCTAAAATGTCTTTCCGTCTGTCTTGTTTTCTTGTACCAATTTTGAGTTGGATTCTTGAATTCTTGGAGACATTTTCATAGAAGGCTTTCAATAATATTGATGGATTTCTTCCCTCCCCACCTGCCTTAATCTCCCTTTCAGTGTTTATGACCCACGTCACTGAACAGATGGTAAAGTGCTGAAAGATCTTTAAATGTAAAGAGTTTAAGATCTTACTTCAATTAAGTGTGCAGAGACATTTTCTTATACAAGTCAGAGGCTGGAAACAAGGTGACCTTAGAGCAACATTTTCAGTCTTAAAATTTTTATTTTATGCTGATATTTTTCTATAATCAACAAAATTTCATTATTACAGCTTTGCAAGAAAAAAAGTTCAAATAGCTTTTAAATCCTTTTTACTAAAGATATCTCAGAAGTTGAATTTCCTTTGCTAAAACCAGCATCAGAATTCTTAACAGAGTTTGTTAGTAGACTCTTGTTATTACATTTCAATAATTGAAGGCAAAAACTATAGAAATATCTCAAAGGTGGTGCATGTTTTAGTGGAAAAGAATTAATATTTCAATAGTTTAATTGATAAAACATGACACAAAAAAATCTTAATAGGTCTGTTAAAGAAACAGCCTGCCTTAATGGAAATACTTGAAGGCTCAAAACACAAAGCCTATTCTCACGTAATTAAAAGAATCGCACCATTTTTTTCAGAAGAGCTCAAGAGAACTTAATGTCATAGAAGGATGCAAAATAATTGTTGTCATTACATTAGTGCTGTTGTTGCTAATGGGTCCCAGTTCCACGAATATTCCTTCATATGAATAAAGTAATTTAAGGATTTCAGGATAGGTTTATTTTGATAACGCGACTCTATAAACAGTTCTCGAAGGCCCTGGAAATACTCATGCTTGTGGCTGCTTTGCTAAAACAGCTGTCTCAGGGCTTACCCATCATGAATTCTGGTACTGGAAGGATGCACCAGGGCACGCAAAGTTACAGCCGTTGCCGTTTCTCCCAGCAGAATTAGTGGCCTTGTAAATTGATGCATTCTGGAGACAGATGTATGTCAGTCAAACCAAATAACCCGAGTATATTCTGAGCCCGTGCAAAAATACTAAGCTTTGGAGCATGGCGGGTGAGAAACAGAAGCCAGTATGTAACCTGGCTTCCACTTGCCACAGGCAAGATGTGTGGCTTTAATCTCGAGCGTGGATTACTGTGCTTAGAGTTGCTGTCCAGATGGTCTGGCCGTCTGGAGTAGAGTGCAGCTCTGCCTCTCCATGCCAAAGGTCAGTAGAGTGGGGTTACGTTAGAATTAAGGAGAAGGCAGTTTATATCCAGCTGGGACAATGCTGTGGTCTAGCACACAGAAACTGTGCCTGCTTTTGCCTGGCACACTCGAGCTTCTCGCTAGGCTGTGAGCCGGGTTTGCCTCCTGTGTTGCTTCTCTGTTTTGTCTTCTGCTTGAATCCTGACGTACAGAAGACAAAAGAGAGATCAGGGTCTGGCCTATGAATTGAAATTTCTCACATTGATATTTTTAGTTTTGTCTTTTCTACTTTAATAGCTACAGCTGTTTCCCCATGTACTAAATAATTTTTAACACTTTTTCCTTCCCTCAATAGTAAAGCATGCGTGTTGGAAAGGAACCCATCCATCCTGACAGACTGCATTAGAGGTAAACCCACTTGTCTCAGGAGGATCTCCACGTTACTCACTTTTCTCCATCTTCCAAACCATATGTGTGTTGTACTCCTGTATCTTCTGCAAGATGCTCTTTCTCTGTATGATGGAGTCTGGCTTTTCTGCCATTCCTGAAGCACATATCTGCTTTACTTTTGCTATTCTAGCATTGTTGATCGAGTGTTCTGAGTTCCACTTACAGCTAAGCCGCAGACCAGCCTGCAAACTCAAGCTTTGTTGGTTTTCAAATATTTTTGTGGCATGAAAAGTCTTTGTTACACTCAGAGAATAATAAGTTTCTAAAATGCCATGGAAAGGAGTCTTTAATCTGCATGTTGTGTCAGGTGAGCAAGATTTTTCTGAGGATGTCAAGTGAGGCAAGAATAGAAACCCACTTCAATAGGCTTATATCCTAAGTACTAAGCTCAGTGTGCTTAAGAGTTGGGAGAGGGATTATGTCACGTTTAACCCTTTGTTATTTCCTGTTGCTTTCCCACACTGTTACCTAGCATTCAGCACATTCAGTAAATAGAGGGGCTGTTTGAAAGATTTCATTTTTCTGTGTTTATGTGATCATCTTCTTAGGAGGCCTGAAGGATGGTTTGGTAGTGCCAACTGAAAGGATTCAAATTAACCTTCTATGGGTGGGGTTTGGATTACAGATCTAACTTTAACTTGAACATTGAAATAGTTCTTCGTTTCTGGTGCTATAAATCACTGCCATTTCTCTGTGCTAGAACAAAAACAAACCCACATTTAGAGTCCTGCTTGTGCAGGGTTCTAATTCTGAACTGTGAAACTAGTATCTTGGGCAACGCTGCAACCAGAGTTACGTTTCACTGGTTTTCTCCCTTCCCTTTGTCCCCAGGTTGATAACACATAAATGGTTAATGCAGCATCTAGGATGTCCTTGCAGAATTAATTTTTGAATTTTAGAAGGAGTACCTTTTGCTGCCTAGCACGCAGAGTGTCAAATACTGAGATTTTGTTGCATGTACAACCTGGAAGACTGCAAGGAGTCCTTCTGATTAGTGCTGCAAGAGAAGGAAAAAAAAAAAAGGAGCTAAAGACCTGCAATACTTTTGGTTTGTTGCAAAAGATTACCTTAACTCTGTCTTGTTGTAATTGAGAGCCTTAAAGTTTAGTTGCAACTCCTCCCTTCTGAGGTACAACTATGTCATTCTCCCCATCTAAGATCTTATTCTATAGCATGGAAATTGCCCACAAAGCTGTTCACTGATTTATTTAAGAAATTCAGAGAAGCATGGGGTAGCACAGGTAATTAAGCTCACATTTCCTAGGTCTAGATCAGATTGCTTCCTCTGAAAAAAGGATTAGAATCCTTAGAACAATACTTCATGGGTTCTTGCCTTCTGTGTAGCAGTTTTCTGTTGGATGGATAAACGCTTTTTTTTATATGTGCAGTTTACAGAAGCATTTGCTCCTCTGGTGACAATTCATTTGCAGTCGTCTCACTAAATTACTCTTGGAAGATGCCTCAGGAGCATGGAAGGCTACTGCGGAAGTGTTTGAATAGATAGCAGAACACGGCACAAGTGTATGTAGCATTATTGCCACTGTTGACTCTTAGCGCAGACCCAGTTTGGGGTTTTTTTGGAATTAATCTGTGGTTAAACTCTGAGTCCATCCTAATAGAAGATCTCTGGGTGTAGGTGGTGAAATAAACAACTTCTAATTGAGAGTGAATCATCTCTACAATTAACTACGCTAAAGCTTTTTCAAACTGTGAAAGGAGGAGTAGAAAACACTTAATGAACGTGTTTTTAAACGAGCAATTTGTGTTTAGCTCATCAAGTTAGAAGCATTTTAGGCTCCTTGTAGAGATCACAGATGGCAAGAGCAATTGGATATTGTACTTCAAATATAATGTAGATGAAGAGGTTGTGATAATGTAAATGACAGATTTCTGTATCTGGAGTTTAATGGATGCATCTCAAATGGAATGAGGCAGTGACTTAGTGCTTTTTTAAAAATTAATCCTTACCTGCTTTGATCTCTGTTGGTTTTCAAGCACCCTCACCGTTCCTGGTTCCCGTGTGCAACGTTTGCTCTGCACAGTGCAGCTGCCTGGCTTGTCTGCTAAGCAAGTGTCTTCCATGGTGTTGTGTCAGTTTGCAAAGACATTCCTAAATGGATTGTGAGAAGGAAAGATGCTGCTAACACAGGCGAAGAACAGAAGAAAGCACTTTTTTTTTAACCTTTTTTTTTTTTTTTCCTGCAGCTGTAACGTGTCATCTAAATCCCTTGACTGGATAGGGCAGAACCATGGCTTTAGGATTAGTGCGTATGATGGATTTAGGATTTCAAGCAAACGTGTTACTGTGTTTGCATCGTATCTAGTTTTTACTGCCTAGAGAGAAATGTTCTTTCTTTTATCAGGCATGTTCATTAAAATACAGAGGAGAACCTTCTGGGAAAAGGTGAAGACTGGTACAATGATATTGTGAAGAGCTGTATGAGAAGAAAATGTGATTGTTCTTTTTTTTCCAGACCTGGAAAGAGACTGAAGAGCTTAAGCACCTGGACAGATTCCCAGTGAAAGGCAAGGGTGGCGCAGGAGGGCAGAGAGGGGAATGGATTTTACTATTCACTTTGCACTTATGTACTGCAATGGATGTCGTTGGTTGGTTTTGAAGAGCAAGTAGAGCCTTCAGCAAGAGTGGGACTTGCAAATCTGTTAGAAATCAAATATATAAAAGGGGTACCTCTATGTGGGAATTGCTGACAGAAGGAGGAAGCGGCGTGGAGAAGCCAACACGTGTAAACTGGTGTAGTGTCTTGGTGGATGCTTAGCAGTCTCTAGGAAAAAGAATATCATCGGGGAGGCCTTTCTGTCCAGAAATGGATTCATCTACATGCCATCTTGCCTCGTGCCCCTGGCTGTGTCCGTCATGTGTCTTCTTTAAAATGTTGAACTGAAACCCACCCATTCCTCAAAAACAGACACGTAGGTACGTCACATGGAATAAAAAGGATTTTATTGGGATTTTAATATTCTAAATCTCGACAGGGGAGGAGGCCTAAATTTACTGTGAAACTGCTCTGTAACAACCTGCAAAATATCACTGGATTTTGGAATCTTGTTTTTTCCTGAAAATATTTTTATGCTATTGCATTGAAAATGGGTACTACAGAATCTTGATCTCTACTAAGGCCTGCAGTGCTTGTGTTCAATTCCAAAGCTGCCCTTTGGCTCAGATATGGATGCCTCAAAATCTCCCTTGCTTCAAAACAAGTTCTCAGTGGCCAGACTGGCTGAAGAATTTTTCTGGGTTGGTGGCAGCATTGTAGCTTCTCCGAGATGGAAAATCGGCCGTATTGGTAAGATGCAGGCTGAATACCTGCCACTTCATTGAACAAGATGGTATCATCTTGAAAGCTTTCCTGTTTAAATCTTATTTAGTAGCAACTAACAGTAGTGTGGGGAAACAGAAAAGGAAGAACTTGAGCACAGCCCTAGTCGTATGCTGTTTTGCATGGTTGCTAGTGCAGTTCTTTGATCTACAAGAACCTGTCAGTTCAAATTTCATTATTGATTTCTTTACATTCTTCTGGAAAAGCAAATGCAAAGCTGTACATTTTGACATGTGCAGACCTTTTGAAATTTTCTATAGTATAGAATTTGTACACCCCTTAACTCTCTGATTTTTCATGCAATATTGTTAGTTTTCAGTCTTTGAAATGAGCATTGAGAAGTATTTCTGTTGTCTTCTTCCGTAGCAGGTCACTGGGCTCTTGAGAAGTCATTTTCTGAATACTGCTATAAAACGGCAAAATCCTTAAGCTTGGCTAGCTCTCTGAGAAGGGTCCTTCTTGCTTCTTAGCAGCCTTTCTTTTAAATAGGTAATAAACCCAGCAAACCTGGTTGGAAATGGCTAGAGAAATGAGATGGTTCCTGTTCTAGTAACTGCATTTTAATAGCAGTCTTCCTGAGCCACTGGTGTCCAGTGAGGAAATCTGTAGTGACCTGGACCAGAACCTGTTGCCTTGGAAGCACTTTGTTGTCCTACTTGTCTGTCAATCAAAGATATTTTTTAACAAAAGAATTGGAGGTATAGATAGCTTAGAAACTAATGGGAATTTTTGCAGAGGTTCAAGAATGCCATCCTACTCTGCTTCTGCGTTTCCCAGGATCCAGATGGCTGATGAAGTCTCAACCGAGAGATGGAGAGCTGACAGACTGACCTCGAATTAAGCACCCTAATTTCCACAGGATTAAGAGCATCTCTTCTGCCATTAACCTCTTGTTTACTACGGGTTGTACGCTTTGAGGATGGGTTCCGCCTCACATTCTCTCTTGTATGCGGCAATCACTGTCCCAACCATTGCTGGCAGAATTACACAGAAATTGTCAAAGAGACTTTAAGATTATTTTTTTTTGCCAACAAAAAGAACAGTAGAGAGTTCTGAAATTTAGTGAGGCTTGAGTCAGAGTGGGCAAATAAGGGGGAGAAAGTTCTTGCACTAGTAATAAGATGGTTGGTTTAAAGGGTTGTAGGCTGTAGGTATGCAAAGTGAAACGAAACCAGGTTGCTGTAGCCAACAGTTAACATTAAAGCTTCGGTGACAAGACCAGTACTTGAGCGAATGTCTTCAGGGTCACAAGTGGCATTCTGGGAGCTTTTCTCATGAGAGTGGTATGATGAACTGTAAAGCTCACAGAAGTCAGTTGTGCAGTTCATATGCAGAACTTTCAAAATATCTTCTAATTCCAAGACTTTTCAGCTGAACAGAATTCCCGCCGCACTGTACTGGATATATTATATATATTCTACATATTTTATGTTTTCACATTATTATATTTGTGTATTGATTTTTTAAAAGATTTGATGCGTGCTGTCTAAACTGAAGCTGATATTCCTGGCAGGAACAGTTGGAGCCGGTCAGTTCTTTGGTTTACCTATGGATGAACCAGCTGCAAAACCATTTCCAGTGAGACTTTTAAAACACACAGCAATTGTTATCTCTTCAATGGATTTGCAGTGCTGAGGGTATGACAAGTGTGGGACTTTTCTGTTTGCGTGTGGGAAAGCTGTTCTGGTTTGGGAATATTTCAAGGGAACAGCTTGCCCCGACAGTGCACAGATACTGGGGGGGTTTCTCTGGACTCACAAACATGTTGTGTCTTCTGGAGGCCCTGGAAATAAGTCTCTGAAATCTATTTTCCTCTCCTAACAGCATTTAGAAGAGCAGTTGTTTTAAGCATACAATCAGGATGCGTCTTGTCAGAATCTGTTAAGAGGGCAGAGCTCCGCAGAGCTGTGAGATGCTGGCCTTCTGGTAGAAAAGGCTGGCTGGGGCCAGCGCTGTGTGACAACCTGCAGCCGGGCTGAACTTTGGACATGCATCTTTTGACAAAGCTGGTCCATGTATAAAAATACTCAGTGACTCAATCCTTCTAACTTCTTTTCATCCTCACATGCTAAAATACTCCCACTCCTTCACACATTTACATCAAAACCAGAAACTCCTAAAAGACAATAATGCTACTGAACCATAAATAATAAATTAACAGACGCTAGAACATCTTTCTAACAATAAGCGTGAAATAGGGCTCTTTTTTTTTTTTCTTCTTGTATCAGGACAAATTGTAGGGATTTATGATTTGTGATTTGTGTAGTTTTGTTAGTTATAACTACTTTAAAACTTTCTATAGTAACTATAAATGTCACTATGAATTATGAAAAATCACTTCGAGTATTTTTGCTGTGTCAGTCTAGTGTCACTTTGTGAGAACACAAGAATGGAACGAAGTGGTCTATGTTTCTGTTTCCTGCTAACATTTCCTGATGAAATTACTCTGCTCTTGACCCTAACTGCAGACCACTTTATGAGAACGTAGTCTTTGAAGCTGGCTCTGTCTTTGCAGTCACACACTGGATTCTAATCACCTTCTTGCTGTTAACTTTTAAGGGAGTGCAAATGGTTTAGCTTTTAAGTTGTTTGTACGTAAAAGCCTTTGAATTATTTTTAGGGTTTCTAGAACGCTCTTGATAACCAAGTTGGGTAATTAATTTTCATTTTTAATTGGATTCTGGATAGACAGAATGTGAACTAAACTGCTTCATAAGAAGCCATGGTACTTCTAAATGGTGACACTGCTGACAGGAACTGCAGAATTTACAGACAAATGTGAAAAAAACTTGGTGATATGTTTTCTTCCTGTAAAGGTGATTTTAAAAGAGAGCAAAGTCTGACTTACTGATATCACTTTATTTCTCTCTTTAGTGGAAAGATGTATGAGTTCCATGCAAGCCGGTACCCAAATGATCAAACTCCGTGGCAGTTCCAAAGGGCTGGTCCGCTTCTATTACCTGGATGAGCACAAGTCATGTATTCGCTGGAGACCTTCTCGAAAGAATGAGAAAGCCAAAAGTGAGTATCAACCACAGAACCTTTCGTCTGATTCCTCCTAGGGTCTTGCCCTCTTATAAACGGATGAGCATGAAGGATTTGGTTCATTCACAGGTGATCGGGAAGAATGTTGTACTTGAATTTAAAGGGCAGTAAAAGATTTTATGATTAATAGTTTATGAAGATTAAGTTGCTGTTGTTAGCTGTGCAGGATGCAGTAGTGTAGGATGTTGTAAATGAGCTGCAGACGAAACCTGTGTGAATTGGGGACGTTGCAATGGGAGGTTTGGGCCTTTTCTCTACAGGATAAATGCACCCTGTCTGGCCTAGGGCACGCACACGGTCATTAATGAACTGCCTGCTTTTGTCATTCTAGTTTCTATCGACTCTATTCAGGAGGTGTGCGAGGGGAAGCAATCAGAGATCTTTCAGCGCTATGCCGATGGCAGTTTTGATCCCAACTGCTGCTTCAGCATCTACTATGGAGACCATATGGAATCTCTTGACCTGGTGTCTTCCAGTGGAGAGGAAGCACGCACCTGGATCACAGGGCTAAAATATCTCATGGCAGGGATCAGTGATGAAGACAGCCTCTCAAAACGCCAAAGGACCAGAGACCAATATCCTTCTCATACTATCTGACAGTATTTCCCACTGGTGGAGAGCCATCAATACCATAGTGATTCCTTTAAGTATTTGTTTTGATAAAAGTAAGCACTGGCTCAAAACTTCAAAGCAGTTCCCATTGCATTCCCTGTTTCCAGAGACAGAGAGGGGTCCTTGAAGAAGATTGTTCTGGGCAGGATTTGGAGATGAATGACTGGAGTGGACTGAAAAACATACAGGTATTTTCTTTTATCTGTTACTGCCTGTGTAAAGCTGTCCAGAACAAAGTGTAATGCAACATTGCAACTCGCTCAGAACTTGGTTCTTCTGTGCTGCAGTGTGGGTAAATAGCGTGTGTTGCATGGTGAGCATAGCAAGTCTAGAAACTGTTACTGAAATAACGTGAGTGGAGTTATATATTACCTTGGACTTTCTTTCATCCCCAGCCTCGTATACAGTCTTTCCTGACATGAAAAAAATTGTATATACATAATGGTCAGTAGTGTCCCTTGATATTCCATACTGTTCCTTAACTCTTGTTCAATGTGGTTGAAGCAGACGTTTGATGAGGCAGATAAAAACGGTGATGGCAGTCTGAGTATTAGTGAAGTGCTCCAGCTAATGCACAAACTGAATGTGAACCTGCCCCGACAAAAAGTCAAGCAAATGTTTAAGGTAAGAAATTAAAAGGTTCTCTTGGAGAGGCTGTGCAAAGTTGTTTTAGAGAAAACTAAATACTGAAATTTCAGTAGCATTAAAGGGATCAAATACCTATCTACCAATGGCTTTCTAGACAGTCTAAGTCTGTCCAAGGCAGTGTGTGTAGCTGAGTACGTAAAATTTGCCTAGGTTAGGGTAATGTAATAAGCTCAATTTCACAAAACTGAAGCAGGAATAAGTGAATTGCCCAAGGTGTCACAAAGATCTGTGGCAAGGCAAAGGTAATTCTGTTCTCTGTTGGTACTTGAAGACTGAGCCATCTTTTACTCTCAGCATTTACTGAGATTGTACAAGTCCTGGGCAGTTTGAAATCATTCTAAGACCGAGTAAAGATTTCTTAAAGTTCATGCCTTCATTTTCCAAAGCTTTTCTTCTTGTTTTATTTTTTCTGGTTTGGTAAAGTACTTATGGAATGAAGCTGCCTGGACACACATTTTTTCTGTTGCTGCATGGCCAGAAGACCACTTTGAAAAAAGTCATCCTTTTGGTATTGCCAAAGTGTAAAAACTGCCATGGACAGTCTTTATAGACTCACTTCAAGGCCTTCGATTTTGGCTGCTTAACTGTAGCAGAAAAGAACGTTAGAGAATAATTTGGGGAAGGAGTGTAACTTGGAAATCTTCTGAATAGTTTGACTGGGGAAATAATGAGCCTTAAAACCTTCCTTCTCTTCCATGGCTGTATGTGTTTATTCTGTTGCTTCTGGGTTGAAAATATTTTTAACTTGCATCTCTTGCTGCTCTTTCTTTCATCCTGCTGACAGCTGATGCTGAAGCCTGCCTGGTTGTATCTGATGTGCAATTCCTTTGTGGGTCCGCGATGGTAAAAAAATCAGCCTAGTGATCACTGGATTTTTAATAATTCAGTTCTGGGACACATTCCAGGCTCAAAAGCCTTTGAGAATCATGCATGTACAGCCAGAGAAAACCGAAGGGTTTACCCTTTTTTTTTTCCTTCAGTCTTTTTTCATACCAGCAAATACTAAGCTTACAGATGTAGCTCAGTGAAGAACTGAATTTAAAAACTCATTAAAATGTGTAGATTAAAGTGACTCTCTTTACAGGATGAATCATTAGGTTTGGTGCAAGCCAAATGAAAGACTCTGGGTAAAACTTTCCTGCAAAAAAAAAAAATCTGCTCTTATTGTATGTTCTGCTCTGGTTTTACTGTTTGTAATCAATGACAATTACTACACATATTGGCTGCTTTAGAAATGTGATTAACAGAGAAGAATAGGTTTGCTTTTCCACATGCAATGTGTAATTGAAACTGAGCTGGTCCCAACTGAAAATGTAATTGCTATTTGATAACTTAGAATCAGAATATTAAGCAGCCATGAAATTAAAAAGTTGACGTCAGCCTGCCAGGACGGAAGCGCTTTGTGAAGGCTGCTCGGTGCTGCTGTCCATGGTTGGGGGACAATAGAGTGTCATTTACTGATGATTTTTCTTTACTTGCAGAATTAGTGTTCTTGCAGATCTTATTAGTTTATGGACACAGATTGAGAAGATATGCTCCCAAATCCTGAATATAAAAATTAATTTCAAGATGATTTGGGTTCTAGTGATCTTCTCAAGGAAACATGAATGGGTTATTCTGCCAGACATATGCATGTTCTGTTCTGTGTTGCAGGCTCTGCTGTCTCACTTCATTGCCACAGATAAAAGAAATCTTTCAGGCAAGGTTCCCTGTGGAACAATAAAGACTTTAAAGGTTGTTTCTTGGCACATGCACTAATGCATACGTTTAAGAGGTTCAAAAAGGAAAGCTGCGCAAAGCATTCGTATGGCAAGCATCAGGCTTCTAAATCAACCTGTTCTAGCGGGCCGTACAGGGAGTAGCCACGTCAGGCAGCATCAACCTGCATTTAATTGCAGTGTTGCTTTTTTCTTATGCAGGAGTTTGTTTATTGAGGGTTGGTTCAGGCTGTTGCTGGGCGATTGGGTGTCTCATTGCCGTATTGCTGTGTAACGCAGGAGGCTGATACAGACGATAACCAGGGCACTCTGGGCTTCGATGAGTTCTGCGCCTTCTACAAGATGATGTCAACACGACGCGATTTGTACCTGCTAATGCTCACCTACAGCAACCACAAGGACTACCTGGATACAGATGACCTGAGACGCTTTCTGGAGACTGAACAGAAGGTAGGCCCAAGCCAGGAGAAGACTTCCCACCTGCGTGCCTTTCAGTTGGCCGCTGGGGATGCATTGCCTGTTCAAAGGGTTGGGAACTTTGTTGTCACGCGTGTGCGTTTGAAGCTGTACCAGAAAAACCTTCTGTTATTCCAGAGCTTTTTCTTTGGAACCCGATAAAGCTATTATGTATGGGCAAATAAGGGGTTACAGTTTTTTCTTCTTATTATTTTACATTTATTTATTAGGTGTTAAATTACCCCCAGAAAAGGCATTGATCTGGTAGCAGATACGCTCATGGTTTCATTTCCCCCGAAGCAAAGATTCTGTGTTGCCAGAACAGTCATCAGCTTGGTCACTTCATTGGCAGTCCCCTCTGGTGACATGGGCTGTATTGTCATGTGTCACATACAGCATCTGATGGAAAGGATTTGCTGCACCACTCAGGACAGGAGTATTAAATAATAGCAGGGATAATAATTAGAGGCTAAATGAGCAGTAAATAAAAGGAATATTAAATAGTAGTGTTAAAACAAAATTATGAAAACATTGCAAAGTAAAAAGAAAGCTACAGCTTATCAAAAATGTCCCTTTTTTATAAATGCTAACATTTACAAAGATGTAGTTCCCTTTGTATTCTTTTCTTTTTCAGTTGAGAATGCAAAGCACCCTTTAAGTTAGCAGATTCCATCAAGGAGCTTTCTGAGAGCATTATATCCTGATTCTCTGTTACCCTGCTAGTAACTGATTTTTCAGTCTGCTGCATAAAGATGAACCATTTTCACGTTGTATTTTAAAGTAAAAACCCTTTGATAATGCAAACTAATCTTTTAATCCTACAAGAGAAAAAATCGCATTGGTTTGTGACAAAGCTTGTTCTGTTTGGATGCGCTGTGTGCCTAATACCGCTCTAACCAGATCTGACCTACAAAGCAGAACTGTCTTTATTGGCTGTGATCAGGCCGCTGCCAATAGGACAGAAACTTTTCACAAAGCAGTCTGGCTCTTATCTGACCTGACACTGATTGACAGGAGTGAGAATCACACTGGGTAACTGCAGATCCGTAGTACCACTGTGGATAATCTGACCAGTTGTTAAACTGTGTACAGACAGAAGAGCAAAGAGAAGCTGTGTTTACTAGCTAACACTTCATTTTTGCTGCTTTTACAGATGACGAATGTGACTAAAGAACACTGCCTGGAAATCATCAGCAAGTTTGAACCATGTCTGGAGAACAAGAAGGAAGGAGCTCTGGGGATTGATGGTAAGCTGGCTGCTGTAGCTTTTGTAGGAAAGAGGCAACTGTTTAAATGCTTATGAGAATATTGCATTTGTTTGCATCATATATAGTCATAGAATTTTGTCATGTTGTATAGAGTATGCTTTTCAGTAGAATTTTTTTTTTAAATATTGCTTTAGAACCTATACCTAAAAGGTTGAGGCTTTAGATCCCTCTTGTCTTCCAGAAAACAAATCAGATGTTGCCCAGGGAGACTGAAATACAACAGCTATGGAAACTGAAGCTGTCTGTTTATTCCTCAAATTGGTACACCCCAGACAAGAGGATCCTGCCCACACTTAGAGGCACTTCAGTAGTAGTAAAATAATAGTACAAGTGTTCTTTGCCCATTCATATTCATTCATGGGTCTGTATTGCCCTGCATCCTCAGTTGTGACGGCTGGTACCATGAATCACCCTGGACTGGCCTGTGACAATTACCTCATTCGACATAGTCTTGCAAAAAACCTCTTACCTTCCTCTGTTATCAAAATAAAACCCTGAGTGTGTAAATACTGGAGGTCTATGGTACACACTGCTGGCAGGATCTTGATTCATCCGTATTTCCTTCTGGAGGTCTATGGTACACACTGCTGGCAGAATCTTCATTCATCCGTATTTCCTCATGCTAGGGCAGGTAGATCCAGTTAGTGTGAACTCATTGTAACAATTTTGATATTATGTCTTAACAAGTGGTTAAAGCAAACAATAGTGTTGTTTCAGAGGCTGCCCTAACACTGGTGTGTGGGATTAATCTTGGAGCAGCTGATTGGTTTGTAGTAAGATTAATTTGCCAAGAGTCATTAGCTGTATTTTTGCTCACATACACTGTGCCCCATCAATTTTTCATGCCATCTGCTCTGACTTAGTCTTTTGTTTTTATTCTAGCTGTATCACTGGTTTGCTAATTGATCATGATATGTGCCTCAGGACACTCAAATATTAGGCTAGAC